>NC_052612.1:30681156-30981156 GCF_016545825.1 Eucalyptus grandis
CTAAAACCGATCCGATACTAAATCGAACCCCTAAAACGAACACGGAAGACGAGCCCAAGAGTCACATGTGTCACCGATAAAAAATACACTACAAAATCGAGCGTAGCTTGTCTTTCATAGATTAAACACAAATGTTGAAGTTCGAGGAAGAATTTTGATCCAGCTCTACCGAGGAGCGTACTGTTGCTTTAAGGGGGAGAAAACTCTATTTTTGGAAGCATACTTCTTTTGGAGGGGGAGAAAGCGACTATTAGGAAAGACGTACATTCACTCGAAAGGTACGCTCCTTTTCTTTCTTTCCCTTAAAGCGTCTCCTCCAAAAGACGCAACCCCTCAACGCACCTTTTCATATCTCAACCCTTCATTCATGGGCCCTTAACCTGCAGGCCGGGTTCTTAGGCCCATCATGGGCAGACGGGCCTACTTAGGCCCATCAACACATAGAAAAAACCCATCATCTCCTACTCGCACATGATGGGCTGAATATGACCCTTTTTATCTCTCTACAACATTCATACCAATGAATAATCCGTGCGACCAGCATACTTTGAATATATAGTAGCTTATAATGGGCATCATACTTTGAGTAGATTTAGTATGCATTATCCTAGATCGATCAATCATATTTATATCTCTCTTAATCTCTTTTTAAACAATGATATATTGTATTCACAATTATGATTATCCCAAAAACAATCATAATTGGTCAACCAGTGAATACAAAACTAGAATGTGATTCTCCAAATTCGATCTTCCTCTTTCCTTCAAACTCTCAATTTCAGTGCAGTTTGTTTTTCTAGAAATGTCCCATTAGATCGAATCAATTTATGATTATTGGCAATATCCTAAAATAGCAAACACTGAATAGAAATCTTGAAAGTAAGTAAGAGTCATGAGGGCACTAAATTGAGGAACTCTTTTCCTTAAGAATCTCACACGGCATAAAAGTTGAGATCAAACTTTTGCCACTCTTATTAGTCGTCTCATGTATACGTAGTATGAAATATGTATTACGATATTAACTCATTTCTCATGGAGCTTATGTCTACACCATTAATACCATACAGATGATAATTCAGACATATCTAATGTCTAACTTAAGTTCACATATCTACTCATTCACAGAATTCATCAAAACTCGCATCTGGCATCATAAACAGATAAAGTAAAATATGTGGGTTATTTTACTTTCGGACATAGTCAATATCATGTCTCCATCTTAACACTCAGTTAAGGCGATATATATATTTTAAGTTTGAGCTCTTAATTATCACCTAGATAATAAGCTTAAAAACCGTCTCATTTCTATTTATCACATAGTAAATAGAGGCGATTACCCGTGTAAGTGGGCTAATATTTTATCTGTCCGACATACTTTCTCAACTTTATATAATACACTGAGCACTAAGATGCATAAACGTCAAACAAAGATTCATAAGCATTAATGATGAAAAACACAATTTCATTAAATGTTAACACTTCAGGAAAATTACAATATTCAGTACATCAGCCTCTACGCAGTCTTAGACATGACCACAAAACACATCTCTAGGTATTGGATTTGTCATAGGATCTGCTACCATTCTATGCGTAGATATGTACTGTAAGTTCACATCGTTTTGTGTAACCATATCCTTGACAAAATTATATTTAGTATTTATATGTTTGGTCTTACCATGATATTTTAGATCTTTGATGTACGCTATAGCTGCTTGGCTATCACAGTTAACCAATAATGGTTATCACATGTTTATTTCTTACTACTCCAAGATATGACGCCATTATTTAGTAAGAAAGCAAAACCAGAGGTAAGTTTCATTTCATCTAAATCTCCTCCCCAATCAGCATCTAAATAGCCTTCAAGTCGCAGATCCTTTCCTTGGTAATTCAGCTTATAATCAGCAGTTCCCTTCAGATACATCAGTATTCTTTTAACGACTTTCCAATGTGCTTGACCTAGATTGGATTGGTATCTACTTACCATTCCAATTGCAAAACATATATCAGATCTTGTACACATCATAGCGTACATTAAGCTTCCCACAGCACTAGCATAAAGAATATATTTCATTTGTTCCTCTCTTGTGGAGTCCTTGAACACAATCTATGACTCAATTATTCACCTTTCAAAATAAGAGTATCTATGGATTTACAATCTTGTATACAAAATTGTTCAAGAATCTTATTTATGTAAATTTCTTGCGAAAGAAATAATGATCTTTTCGAACGATCTATTGAAATCTTAACTCCAAGAATGTATGCAGCACCCATATCTTTCATCTCAAAGTTAGAAGATAACCAACTCTTGACAGTATTAACAAACTCCATATTACTTCCAGCAATTAGTATATCATCAACATATAATGATATGATCACAAATTGATCTTTAGATCTTTTGATATATACACAATGAACCTAATCAATCATTGTAAAATCATATGCCATTATGACATTATGAAAACGTATATACTATTGTCTCAACAACTGCTTAAGGTCATATATCGATTTCAAAAGTCGACATACATTTTCTTCTTGGCCTAGCATAATAAAACCAGCAAGTTGTTTCATATATATTTTTTCATCTAATTCTCCATTAAGGAAATCAGTATTTACATCAATTTGATGTAACTCAAGATCCATACTTGCCACTATTGCCAAAATTATATGAATTGAGATAAATCTCACTACAAGAGAAAATGTTTCTTCATAATCAATTCATTCATGTTGATTATACCCATTCGCCACAAGACGAGCTTTGTGTCTTTCTATTGAGCTATCAGCTTTACGCTTTATTATACACTTGTTTCAAATGGCTTTGTGTCCTTTCGAAAGATCAACCAGTTTCCAAACTTGGTTTGACTTCATTGACTCCATCTTCTCTTCCATTGCATGCATCCATTTTTCCTTACTAGGGTAATTTAGAGCCTCATGTATATTTCTTGGTTCATTTTCATCTTGCGAAGCAATCATAAAAGTTTCCCCTTCAATGTCAAAACGTCGACGGGGAATATTTTTACGACTTGTTCGTTATACGAGAGATTGTACACTTTGCACATTATTCCCTATCATGCTCCCACTCGGATTAGATAATGACAATATCATCTCATTATGTGGTTGTAATTGAGAGTGAGTTGAATTAAATTCATCACTTCTCATGTTACTTCCACTTGGACGAACTCTTCTAAGTTCATTATATTGATCCAAGGTTTCAAATAGGGAGTAATCCTCACCTATTTCGCCTTTCTTAGGAAATTCATTCTCTAAGAATGTGACATCCCGTTATTTGAATTCAGTTATACTTCCACTTTCCTACTCACCTATAAACACACACCCTTTTGAGTGTTCAGAGTATCTTATGAAAATACTCTTCTTTCCTCTAGTACCTAATTTCCCAAACTTATGAGATGGCTCATGAGTATAGGCAACATAACTCCATGGTTTAAGAAAACTTAAGTCTGGTTTTTTACCTGTCCATAACTCATATGGAGTAGAAGTAATTGATTTGGAAAACACCCGGTTAAGTATATAGGCAGCAATTAATAACGCATCACTCCAAAAAGTGATAGGTAAGTTAGCATACGCCATCATGGACCTAACCATTTTCAATAGGGTTCTGTTCCTTTTCTCCACAACACCATTTTGTTGAGGAGTATATGGAATAGACAACTCTCTTTCTATTCATTTTTCATCACATAAATTTCTAAACTCATTAGATAAATATTTATGACCTCGATCGGATTTCAATACTTTCATTTTCTTGTCTAATTGATTTTCTACCAAGTTCATAAACCTTTTGAAACAACTCAATGCTTTAGATTTATGAGAAATCAAATAGACATATCTGAATTGAGTATAATCATCTATAAATGTAGTGAAATAAACAGCCCCATGCCTTCCTCTCACATTTATCGCACCACAGACGTTAGAATGAATTAAATGCAAAAGAAATTCAACTCTTTTACCTTTTTCCAAATGGTTTCCTTGTCGTTTTCCCTACTAGGCAATGCTCATATATGGGCAAATCGATTTTTTCAATATTGCCCAACAAGCCCTCTTTGGCTAGTCTATTTATACGTTATTGGCCAATATGACCAAGTCTAGCATGCAACACATTCACATCATTATCATATAAATTAGGAGACGTGAAAAAAGAATAACAAACATTGACATTACCATAGTCAACATTTAATACAATAAAACCATCTAGAAAATAACCATAACTATAGTAGTTTGTATCCAAATACAAATCCACACCACTTTTATGGAAGTTCATATTGAAACCAAGTTTAACCAACACTAAAATAGACACTAAATTTCAACGAATCTCTGGAATATACAATACATCATGTAGGAACAAAGTGCATCCACCACGCATGTTCAGTTGGTAGGTGCTAATCCCTTTTACTTATGTTCTAGAGTTATTTTCTACATAGATCCACTTAGTTCCAGTTGGTACTCGTCGAAATTCCACGAAGAATTCTCTATTCTTCACTACGTGGTATGTTACTCTCGAATTTACACTCCACAAAGAATTAGACTCAGTTAAGAATACAAAACTTGACACGTAAGCAAAGTTCTCAAAAGTACAAGAGATGTATACCTTCTTTGGCTCGCAACAGTCATGAGCATAATGACCCTTCTTGTTACAATTGTAACACTTCACCTTTGTCAGCTTCTTCATTCGATGACATTTTTCTCTTTCATGTTAGTCAACCTTTGGTTTCTTTCCTGAAACACTTGCTCCCTTACCTTTCCTTTTATTGAACCAGTTAGGACGTTTGCACTTGGAGCTTGAAACTCCATGTGAGCTGGAACCAACATGATAAATCTTAGTTTCTAACTTAACCGCCAAGAAGCGGTCCCTTCTAGCTCAAGATGATGTACTGCATCCTCAAAGGTTTTGATATTTTCATTATGGGTTAGGTGTACCTTCATATGCTCCTAACTTTGAGGCAATGAACGAATCACTACTTGCACTTACTACTCATCAATCAGGACATGATCAGCATCTTTCAGCTCATTAATCATGTTTGACATCTTTCTAAGGTGTTTGACCATGAGGCTTCTTGTAAGAGTCAAACCTAATAGTGAGTTGTCTCAGTCTGGTCACTGAAATATGACCAATCTTGCTGCCTAACGCTTCCTACATTTTCTTGGCATTCTCAAAATGCCTGAACTCTCGCATGACATCATTTTCCATGCTACTCAGCAATGTAATGCGAGCAAGAGAGTTCTTTCTTTTCCATGCAGCAAATGCATCCATATCTCTCTTATGTTATGCAGTGTTTCCATCTTCAGGTTCTTCCATGATCAGGTTAAGAGCTTCTAATGCCTCTTGCTCTTCTAGCACATATTGGATTTTCATGTGCCATATTTCATAGTTATCGCCGTTGAGCTTCTCACCTTTGTTCAACTCAGCGAATATGCTTTTTATGGCTGACGCCATCGATCTAAACATATCAAACACATGTGCACGAATTATTAATGCATATCATTTATGCATCTATTTTTGCACTAACCCATCAAATTAATGAATAATTTCAAGTAAGGTTTCGGAATCAAAATGTCACTATGTTTCCAATCATCATCCAAAAAATCCTAACTCGGAACTATTATTAATATAATCTTCTATGCAAAATAAATTATTTGGGGTAAGCCAAAATTAGGGCTCGCGGGCCTTCACTAGGGGATTCTGGCAGATTTAGGGTTTTTAATTTGGGGAACGTAGAGGATGATGTTGTTTTAGACAATGATTGTTGAGTGGACATTCAGATGTGTCACATAGATTGGTTTTATTGATAAAATGACACCACATAGGATTTTCGGCAAAACTCGTCGGAGTTGATACTTAAGTATACCTTTTGGAAGTTTTGGCACTTATATGTCCTCTCGCACCAAGTTGTGACACTTGGAATGTTCTTATCCCCATAATAGTCATAATAATTAATCGAATAAAATTTCCCATGTGTGACGTTGATCGCAACCTAATTTCTATGTATTAATAAATGTAAGAATTTTCCGGATGTTACATTTCCCTTGCAAATATTATGGTTTAACAAATTTTAGGAAAACATCTAGAAGCGATATTAGGAGCATTGAGATGGAGAATATCTCTAGGTTTTGCTCATGGTTTCTTATTCATCTTAACAGAAAACATTAGTGGCGAATTTAAGATTATTTTTTAGTGGGACTGATTAGAAAAATTGCTAAATTACTTTTGAAATAAGAAAACTTATACACATATTTGACGATTTGTTCATCTCTATAATTTTACACATGGACATTATAATTTTTAGGATTAATAAATTCTATCTAGAACATTCATTCGTGTTGAATACATTTCGTGATTCTACTCATGATCGAACTCAGTAACGACATTACTATCCACCCTTCTTATCCCAAACGACTTTCCCTTGAGGAACTTCTCGTGCAGGCTCTTAACTTCAATTTCTAAAGCTGAAAGCCTGTTTTGCTCTAATTTTCTTTTCTAAGCCTTGATTCCTTTTTTTTCCTCTCCTGATCTAATCTAGAAATGTTATTTCCTCTTGTTCAGCGCTCATTGTTGTTGCTTTTCTTATCTCGCCATAGTGGATAAATCTGCTTGCAACTGCAAATTTGTGAAAACATCATCACTAATCTAGCTAGTAGTATGTCCAAGATATGGTTCTATGGCTTCTCCAAGATTCGTTAGAAACTCTCCGCTCCTAATTTAGGTGTAGATCTAAATTTAGGAGCTTTTCCTTCTTGATCCGAATCTAGATTTGGGCATTTCTTAAAAGTGTTTGATCTGCGATTGTTCAAAATGTTGTTGTTGTTGTTGTTCAAAATGTTATTGTTGTTGTTGTTGTCTTCTTATAGCGATGGTGTTGAGGATGCCTAACCTAGATGCACACTCCAAGTCATTGTTTTTGGATAGAAAGATCTCGATGTGTGCCTATCAACGAAAATTCCAATGATCAACTGCCGATTGTTTTTTGATGTTGTAATACATTCGGTCTTTTTCGATGACAGCGTGCTTAGTGCTGTACTCTTTTGTTTTCTGGGCTTTGTTTTATTTTGCAGTCATTTCAGGATTCGCTTTCCTTGGAAGCTTACTATGTTCCTCTTATGATTAATTCTAATAAATGATTGAAATTTTTTTCTAATGAAAAAAATGAAAAATGACATAGCTATTTTCTTAAATTGTGCAAATAGTCTAAAACTAACTAATGAACGTCCTTAAGACTCAGGTCGCGCACACATAAGAATTGTGGCAAGAAATTACATGCAAGTGTCACTACACAAAACTTGCAGAATGATTTAAGTCACTAACTCTTGCAAGTGATTCCACTAGATCACCGCGACAAGCAATTCCGTTACGGACATAAGTTGCCCAAAAGCTTTTTTTTTTTTTTTTAAGTTCTCGTGAGCATCTGACTTCAGGCTATACATGTATAATGCCAAATGTTCAAATTTTCAATACATTGACTCCACATAATATGAGAGAAGTATATCAGTAAAATTTTTATGGGTGATTTCTTAATAATCAAGGCACTCATTACTAAAATGCAACTTGAATATATCCTTTAAGTTTAGCACAATTGAATGTATTGCGACGTGAATTCAATGCCAATAAGAGCCAAAATCAGTCATTAAAAAATGAATATTTGAAAACTAAATTTCAACTTGCTTTATATTTATTTTCGTCAAAGTAATTTCAACATATCGAGTTGGCTTTTAAGTTTTATTTTTTCATTGTACTTTCAGTGAGGCCAATTATGTTGATCAAAAGAACGTATTAGGGTCAAAACATAGAACTTAGTGCGATCAAATTAACCTATTATTAGAATATGCTAATAAAAAAAAGAAAATTGCAACTTGAGTGGGTAATTGTAAAAATATATTATATAAGCGATGCCCTTGACTTTTCAATGGGGTATCCGCACATATTACATGGACAGTACAAGGTCGGGATGATTTTATTTTGGGTAAAAGACAACCAAGATCTTTTAACATAAGATGACGTGGAGAATTTTCAATTATAACAATGTGTTTGCGAGGTATTCTAAAGTTGCGCAAGATATTACCAACATAATTCAGAAGACGAAGAGCTAATGACTACTGCAGTGCTCTTAACTTAGTAATTTATCACGCTGATTAATCACTTGATTATTGGCACCATGCTCCATGTATACTATGGAATCAATTGATCAGTTCCAGATTTCGATCATATATGGTTTGACCCGTGAACCAAATCATGGACTAAGGCCAAGGAATTTTTTTTTTTTTTTGGGGGCAGTATCCAAGACAATTTTCTTCGACTAATTAAATTTCGAATGAAGGAAGCTAGAAATCTTATAAGAAACTAACTTGGGTAAGTATTATTTTTTCAGTTTCATAGACAATTATATCTAAGGAACAAAGTGAATTATAGCCTTGAGATTTCCCTCTCCATCTCTAACCATGGTTCCCAAATCAGGACACCGAATCGTGAATTGAAGAATAGGCAAATCGAGAATCAATTCATAAGATGCGGTCAAATAATTATAATAAAATTGTCTGGAGATAGACTCATAGTAGACAAAACTATTAACGAAAAAAAGCTTTGCATACACTATTAAAGGAAGAGATAACTTGTCTTCGAGTACATTTTAAGCATTCTTTACTGACCGTAAAATGTAAACGTACAAAGTTTGTGCGATATTTTTTATGATTGGTTTTTACTTAAATATTTGTATATAAATTATTGGGACATTGTAATAGATAAAATATACACTATGAAGTTGGACGAAACCTGTTGTATTTGACCTAGGGAAGGTATAAAGAATTAGTAATCAATCAAATTGTTAGAGACGGGTCAAATGAAATCGATATATTTAATGAGGAGTTGGTATATCATAGGATTTCTTTTCACACAATGACCATCGATTCGATACGATCTGGTCCATGAATCGTGGTGCAGAAAAAATGATACGGTGGAGCACTTATAGGCATATGCATGAAGAAAGATATACACAGTCGCCATTGCACGAGACACGCGCACGCTTATAAATGAGAAGTGAAGAGAAAGCAGAGGGTCGCGCGCTGCTGGGTCCCTCCTCTGAATTCCTTTTTCGCTTGTTTCATTCAAGAGGCCAATGGAAAGAAAACGTAGGGGTGGGCGCCCCCCAGGTGATAAACCAATCTCAGTCTACCACGGCCCTGGAAATGAAGAGAGAATGAGCGAAGAAGAAGAAGAATTCAGGGCAAGGCCTCAAGAGCATTTAGAACCCGACTACCAGTATAAGTTTAAGACGATAGGTAGCTACGACGGCATCTACCGTCCAGCACAGGGCGGTGCTGCTGCCAAAGCAAGCATTCATGAGAGCTCGACACAGGGTGCTGTCGCCGGTGTGAAAATTCATGAAAGCTCGGAGTCGAAGCCAGGCTCAAGCTCAAAGGGGAGTTCGGCATCGAAGCAGGGCTCGAGGTCGAAGGGGAAGAGCAAGATTAAAAATGCAGAGTTCGACTTCAATGCAGGGTTCGACTCCGATCCATTGTCCGACTTCAATGCAGGGTTCGACTCCGATCCAGAGTTCGACAAATGGGAAGAGCCACAATCAAAAGTCTCTCTCTCTCTCTCTCTCTCTCTCGTCCCTTTAGTCGTTAAGCTCTAATATACGTATCTCGACCGTTGCAGGAAGCCAAGTGAAGCATGGTTACGAGAAACTCAGTTGGTCTGACGAAGAATAAAGTCCGGTCTGTCTATGGATTTAATATTATCGTAATGGCAAATGGTTTACATTCATGTGTACAGTTCATGTAATTCAAGTCAATTTCCATATTATAAGATTGGGTTTTTTTTAATTGATTACATTTTGTCAGAGACTAATGAACACACGCAAAATAAGGCTTTTGATTATGTTCATGCCGAAATAAATAAATAAATAAATAATCTAAATCTAGATATTCGGCATAGGATCCCGTTTTGTAAGTTTTGTGAACCCTAGCCGTGAGAAATTATTTTTCAAATTGTGCATTATCACATAATATAGATTTCTCTTAGCTCCCATGCAATACCAAGGAAGACGATACTATTAACTACATAGGTGCGGGAACTCGAATGTAATAATCCGAAGCATACTATAGCAAATATGAGCTAACGCTCAAAAGCATTCATATATTTGAGTGTAAATTCGAAGTTACTAGAAAATGAAAATGTTGACACCTAAATTTTGGCAACCCAATTATTTTTTATCGCATTAAAAAATTAGGGGTTAATTTTTAACCTCTAAACAAAAATATTAGAATTAAATTGCATAGCATATACTTTTAGGAGCATTTTTTTCATTATTATTGCATTTGCATTGGACCAGTGATGGACTATGAAGCACCAACACGTTGCCGGAGCTTCCGTGTTGTGTCCGACACGTGTCAACGTGTTCGACACGCTCGGACACGTTCGGACACGCGGTCAACACGCGTCGGATTTTCCAACACGTGATCAACCTTTCTCAACACGCTCCGATGCGCGTGTCCGAGAGAGAGGGTGACGATGGAGGGTGGAGGCGAGGCCGAGGGAGTGGAGGTGAGGCCAAGATGGCGAGGGAGGGCTAGAGGAAGAGCAGGCGATCTAGAGGGTTGCGTTTGCAACCCTATGATGAAGGGTCGGCGGCGAGGCTGCAGCTGCGAAAGAGGGCCCTTCCGGCGAGCGACTGTGATGAGGCGACCAAGAGGAGGAAGAAGAGGCCGTGGTTAGGGTTTTATCGAGGGGGAGGGTGGTGGGGACGATGGAAAGAAATCGGGGCCGAAGAGGGGGTGGCGTGACGTGAAAAGAAATCGGGGCCGGAGAGGGGAGGTGGCGTGGGGTGAGGGAAGAGATAAACTAAGGGGGAGGGGTGGGGGAAGAAATCGAAAAAGGGGGCAAGGAGGGGGATGGGGGTGATTGATGGGGGCAGGGGTTGGGGATGATTGATGGGGGCGGGGAGCAGGTGTTGTTAAGGGGGGGGGAGAGAGAGAGAGCAAGCAAGAAATCTGTCGAGGGGGGGAGAGAGAGAGAGCAGGGAAGAAATCAAAGGGAAGATCTTGGGGAGAGAGAGAGAGCAGGGAAGAAATCAAGGGAAAGATCTTGGGTGGCCTGTCATGGGGGAGGAAGAGAGAGAGAGCGGGGATAAATCAAGGGGAAGATCTTGGGGGTGGCGTGGGGGATAGGGGAGAGAGAAATAGGGAGGGAATGATTTTCTGGGACGAGGGTTTGGAGAGAAAATAGGGGGAAATGATTTTTTGGGGATAAGAGTTTAGAGAGAAAAGAGGGGGAAATAATTTTGAAAGGTAAAATTATTTTTGTTATAAAAATAAATAAATGAGTTAAAAAGTTATTTCAAAAAATAAAAATATTGATTGTTAAATAATAACCAATTTTGATGATTATAGAATATCATAGATTTATCTAAATAAAGTTGATTCTATTTTTTTTGTTAGTCATTAGTCTTGGGGATAATTTCAAAAAAGGACCCAAAATGTTATTGTTTCCTCAAATAAGAGCACAAAGTGGACTTTGTTTCAAATAAGAACCTAAAGTGGCCTTAGTTGTTTCAAATAAGGGCTTGAAGTGACTCTGGTTGTTTTAAATAAGAACTTGACCTCACTGATCGCCAACTGACTAAATTTTCCAACCAATTAAGGGTATTTTTGTCATTTTGCATTTTACCTTTTTTTTTTTCTGGTTCTTCTCCTTCCTCTTCGCTAGTGGTCGACCGGCCACCGGTGATGCCCACAGAGGGCTAAGCGAGGGTCGCCCCCAATGACAAGGGCCACCCACGCTAGCCACAAGTGAGGGACAGCCTTGCTTAAGCGTGGCGACCCTCACCCGGGGGCCATCCGTGAGGTTGGCCCTCGTCGGCCCCAGGCGAGGGCCGGCCTCACGGATGGCCCCTAGGCGAGGGTCACCTAACCAAGGTGAGGCCATCCCTCGCCCAACCCTTTGTGGGCATTACCAGTGGCTGGCTAGCCATCGATGAAGAGGAAGAAGAACCAACCAAAAAAATGGAAAAAAAAAAAAAGAAAAAAAAGGGAAAAATGACAAATGACAAATGACGAAAATACCCTTGATCGCTAGAAAGATGGTCCTTATTTGAAACGAACATAGCCACTTTAGGCTCTTATTTAAAATAAACATAACGACTTTATGTCCTCATTTGAAATAACATCCACTTTAGACCCTTATTTGAGAAAATGAAGGCACTTCAAGTCCTCATTTGAAATAAGATCCACTTCAGGCCTTTATTTGAGAAAAAGAAGGTACTTCGGGTCCTTTTTTGGAATTTTCTCTTAGTCTTATCCATAATTTTTAGGGATATGTTTAGTAGAAGTCCTAAAACTTGTGCAGAAAGTGCAATTGAGTCCTAAAACTTACAAATAGTTCAATCAAGTCCTAAAACTTGTGCAGAAAGTGCAATTGAGTCCTAAAACTTACAAAGAGTTTAATCAAGTCCTAAAACTTGTCCAGAAAGTGCAATTAAGTCCTAAAGTTAACACCGTTAAGAAAGTTAACGGAAATTGCTGACATCATATTTGAAATGATTTTTTATTTTTCAAATGGCTTTTTAAAATCATTTTTATTCAAAATCTTTAAAAATTAGATTAAAAACTAAAAAGGAAAATCTAAATTTATTTTAAAAAGGAAAAATCTAAATTTATTTAGAAAAACAAAATTGTTCAAAAAAAAAAAAAAAAAAGGGGCGGTGGACTTCCGCCGCCGCCCATCGCCGGGAGGGGCCGGCGGCCGTCGCCGCCCCGGGCGGGGTGGCCGGCCCTCACCGGGGCCGGCGACCGTCGGCCCCCAGGCGAGGCCTCGTCGGCCCTCGCTCGGGGCCGGCGAGCCTCGCCGAGATCCGGCGAGCCTCGCCGCCCCGAGCGAGGGCCGACGAGGCCTCGCCCGGGCGGGCGACGTCGCTCGGCCCCAAGCGAGGGACGGCGACCGTCGCCGCCCAGGCGAGGCCTCGTCGGCCCTCGCTCGGGGCGGCGAGGCTCGCCGGATCTCGGCGAGGCTCCCCGGATCTTGCGAGCCTCGCTCGAGGCCCCGAGCGAGGGCCGACAAGGCCTCGCCGGGGCGGGCGCGGTCGCTCGGCCCCGGCGAGGGGGGCGCCGTCGCCCGCCCGGGCGAGGCCTCGCCCGGGGGGCCGACGGTCGCCGCCCCGGTGAGGGTCGGCCACCCCGCCCGGGGCGGCGACGGTCGCCGGCCCCTCCGGCGATGGGCAGCGGCGGAAGTCCACCGCCCCTTTTTTTTTTTTTTTTTTGAACAATTTTTTTTTCTAAATAAATTTAGATTTTTCTTTTTTTTTAAATAAATTTATATTTTCCTTTTTAATTTTTAATCTAATTTTTAAAGATTTTGAATAAAAATGATTTTAAAAAGCCATTTGAAAAATAAAAAATCATTTCAAATATGACGTCGGCGCCACGTAAAGCAATTTCCGTTAATTTTCTTAACGGTGTTAACTTTAGGACTTAATTGCATTTTCTGGACAAGTTTTAGGACTTGATTGAACTCTTTGTAAGTTTTAGGACTCAATTGCACTTTATGGACAAGTTTTAGGACTTGATTGAACTCTTTGTAAGTTTTAGGACTCAATTACACTTTCGCACAAGTTTTAGGACTTCTTTGGACATATCCCTAATTTTTATTAAAGTTAAAAACATGTTCCCAAATATGGTTACGCATTAACTAGAATATGTTTTTCAAATTTTCTATGAATAGATTTATTAATATTATTAGTATAAATTCATTGTAAACTCTTTATTTAATTATTTATTTATTTATTTATTTGTAAATTTGAATCAAATTAATTAAAAATAAAAATATTTATATAATATTTAACGCGTTAGAACGTGTCGGAATTCTCTACTTTTTGATAAATGACGTGTCGCGTGTCGATGCTACATAGGTGATGGATAGGTTTGACTTGATGATTTTGAGCTTTTATTTGGTAAGTTGACAAAAAATTTGGCCAAGCCCATTACTTCTTTGATGGCTAAAGTTATATGTGCAAAGATTTCATCATAATATTTGAAATGCGCATGATATTTGAGTAGGGGCTGAATCTTTTAGCTGTGGGAAAGAAATAAGGGCAAAAAGGAAAATGAAAGAAGATATGCAAGTTTGTCTCTTCGTGCAAGGAAAAAATATATAGATCACAAGAAGAGGGATCGGTCAATATGTGAAATATAATCGAGACCATCTTTAGGTGTCCACAGGCTCAAGCAAAAAGGAAAGAAGCCAAAGCAAAATATATTTTGAACATTCCTAGGAGGAAAAGATTGGACACGGCAAGATTTAAATCAAGGGAAAATTCCAAATAAGGACCTGAAATGAACTTTGTGTCAGATAAAGACCTAAAGTAGACTCATTGTCTCAAATAAGGACCCAAAGTGGTTGAATCAATTCCAAATAAGAAACTAAGCTTGTTGGTTAGCTAAATATTCGCCCAGAGTTGAATCAAGCATGTGACATTTCTGACGATCGGAGTTTGGACAATTTTGTCCAAATATATAGGGAAAATTAACAAATCCTAAAACAGAAAAAAAAAAAAAACCCTAAGTTTTCTACGGTCTCCCCGTTCCTTGTACCCATCCTCTACAAAGTCAAAGACCAAAGTTCTCCCATTTCTTGTACCCATCCTCCGCAAACCCAATTTTTCCGCTGGTTGAGGCACGAATTCAAAAATAAGAAAAAAACCAAATGCTTCTTTCTTTGTTTGCGGAGACCCAAATTCTCCACCGATCGAGCAAGGCGAGGAGCGATGAGAATCAAGTCACGATGATGACCGGGCAGCAATTTGGTTGAGGAGCAGCGGGAGAGAAGAAAGAAGAAAACGTAAACATCTAAATGAATAACATAAACTTAATTAATTTATAATTTTTCCTTTTTTTCTAATCACAAATTTCTGACAAAATTGCCCCTATTTTAATTATCGAAAAATGTCTGCTGGCGAACTAAGGTCCTCAATAGAGATTAACTTGATCACTCCGGGTCTTTATTTGACACAGAATTCACTTCGAGTCCTTATTTGGAATTTTCCCTTAAATCAATTAATATTATCTCAAAGAATGAAAAGATGCATAAATGGAGTGAAATAAAAAGAAAGTGGGCCGAGGCAAGATTTGGTCAACTAAAATATAAAGCACTTAGAGAAAGAAAATATATGGTCAATCAAAAGGGAATCGGCGGAAAAGGCAAGTATAAAAGCCAAGAAGGTGGACTCTCTTCAGAAGGGGGACACATTAAGACACTAGACTAGAGAGAATAGAGAGGAATCGTAAAGGGCTTCAATCGAGACAAACCTACGGCGTGGCGAGAGAGATTGTGCCAGGGGAAACGTGAAGAAGCTCGCTCATATCTCCCAAATTGTAGCTGCTGGACCTTGCTTGCACGTTGCTTCAGCCTTTGTTTGACATTCCATCATCAGTCTTGGTTCAAAGACAGCCAGAGCGTCACTAACAGCGGCTGATTTTGTCCTGTCTTGCTCCACGTCGCACCTCCCATTACCTCAATCCATCACTTTCCAGGATTGCCAAGTCAAATCCTGATCAATCGACGTAATCGGGCTTCCAGAAATAGTCCAGCAGACCCAGACGATCTCTCACTCCATTAGTCAAACTCTAGATGATCGCTCAAGGTTAGGTCGCGACAAAAATCATGAATTTATGCTATTATTTTCTTAGGTGGACATTCATGATAAAATACGTTAGATTCGCAAAATTCTGAGTGCATCCATGAATGTACTTTCCATATTGTAAAATCACTCAAGAGTAAGTGATGGAAAGAAACAAAAGCAGTAGTCATATGACTTATCAATATTTTGTTATAACATAAAAAGTGATTTTGCCAGGAAACAAAGAGAAGATCGTGTTTTTTTCTCAATATGATTTACTTATGGTTTATACAATAAGAACTTTGCTGATTTAAGGTCAAGTATATAAAATATCCCACCTCCTCTATTATATTTTTGGCTTCTTCACTGATTTATTAGAACTTAATTTTGTAAGCGGTTTATTTGCCATCATATTTCCTTGTCCTAGTTGTTTTGTACTAAAGTAAGTCCAAAATTTTATTTAGTCATATGTTCTTAGGTATACTTTCCAAAAGTTCTCCAAAAATTCAACGCGGCATTACACACTAACACATGCTTACTTTTATTGTTAAAGCACATTTACAAACAACAACGCGTTGATTGGATGGTAAGGGTCTTTGCTCCTTGCCTTATGGTCAAGGGTTCAAGCCTTATTAGTAACACTATACGAGTTATTAAAAAAAAAAAAAGCACGGTTATACACTTAATTTAAGTAATGCAAAAAAAAAAAAAAAAACACGTACAAATTAGTAATGACAATGAGCTTTTCTAAGGAAATAAGGCCAAATTTGGTTACTAGGAATGAGAAAAATAGTTTGTCATAATAAAATTAAGGAGTTACATTAATATTACAATGAAATTAAAATGTAAAATCGAATCTGACGAGAGGTCTTATTTTGTAGTTTGAATTATAGCTTATTTCTTTTTCTACTAATATACTTACTTCATAACACGAGTAAATATCATGTAGTATAATTAAATTTCACTTGTATTTAAAACACTATAACTAAAATTAACGTGGGCTTGGTCAATGGCTTAACAAATGGACTCTTTGAGTCAAGGCTATTGAAAGAACAATTCTATAATTATCTCCGGGTTTACAAGTCAAGAACCCTACAAAATGAGAAAGAAATAATCTTGCCCACACTTCTTCGAGCGATGCTTAAGACATGCGAACCCCTACGTTAATTCAAGTACCCTAATCGGAAGAGACTTTGCAAAGGACATAACGTAGGCTAGGTTCTGGGTTGAAAAATGAAAGGTTGTTAAGCTCCAAGATGTGTATAAGGGTCAAAGTTGTTGATCATCTAGGCATTATCACCGGTCTTCTCCTTCACTAGGGATTGTTATTATAAATGCAGTATTGGTCTTGACTCTTTGAGTATTGCTTCATTGGGATACAATTTTTGCAATTGATAGTCTTCTATTTGACACTTTTTTTCATTTTCTTCTATGGGCATTGGCCTTATTTTTACCAGGTACACTGCTTTTTTGCCTCTAATTCTCATTCATTTTTTTCTTCATTTCTTTTTTCATGGGCATTGGTCTTGCTTTTACTAGGCACACTACTTTTTCATGCCCCTTAGTTCTATTTTGATTTCAATTCTTACGCACAATGCATACGTCAAGCAATTACACTTTGAATGACACAAGGGTCTTCATCTACCTTTTACCTTGCCCCAATGTGGGGGATGATCACCAAATGGGTTTGAAGAAATGAAATTGTAGGCTCAAGTGGGTTGTGCAAAGGATATAAATATGGAGGATAGAGAATGAAATGCCATTTGTCATGCTAAGGCACTTATATTACCACATGAATTCAATGTAATAGCACGACTTAAAGATTGATGTAAGTGAGAGCAAAAAAAATTATTTTCATTTTCCTCACCTCATGATGCTGTCTTACCTTCAATCTGTCCCGATGTGGGGTGATTCTTGACATGGATAATTTTAAAAAATCTCCATAAGTGTATAGGACTCAAATGGGTTAAGCAATGAATCACCTATATTGTTTGGAATAGAGAAATGAATTGCCCCTCATCATTTCAGTCATCGTACCTTTTGCGAGAAAACTCTTTACTTTGCGGATATATAACTTTTTACACTCATCTCACAAGTGTATAGGTAGGGGACGGTGTATAAGATAAGACTTGCCTTTCATCATCCTAGCACGTCTCATTTTGCATTCTTAAGAATTTGATATCACTCCAATGAATTGTCCATCTTGACAAATCTCCACATGAAATTAGTGAGTTAAGTAGGTAAAATCACTATGGAAATTCTCTTTTCAAAAGAGTCCAGCGGCTTTAAGCATGAAAAGTTTTTGTGACTTCAAAACAGACAATTTATCACCCTCAAAACATGGTTTTGAGCATTCATTTAGGAGATTTTCCCACAAAGGGTCTACCTCCTTGGATTGCCCCTATCAATCAAGACTAAAATTCGATCTTTGATTTGATAAATACTCCATCCTTGCCTTTGCCTCTACACAAGAGAATGTGCATGAATAGGATACTATGCAACATCAAGTAAATTTAAATTGCACATCCAATTTGGCTTGGATCAAGATTGTCTCAATCATGTCACTACTAGAATCTGTAGTGCCCCCAATTCGTCATCTGTAAGGAAAAAAAACAATGTCATCTCCCAAAATTAATTGTGCTTAAGGACGAGATGTACCTCTTTTGGCAAAGATGGATGGTCCTCTTTTTACTTGTTCCATCATTTTCTCATGGAAATGGGAAACTTCATTTGGCTTTCAATTATGACACCTCACACAAATTGTAATGAATGTGCCACACATCACACTTTGGAATCTAGATGATCTTCTTTTGACTTGTCATAAGTTTCTTATTGATGTGCAAGGAAATCGCTCGGGATAAGTAAGAGGATAAGTAGTGTTTAATGTCTTCTTCACTCTTAGGAGATGTCATCACAATCAGCTAAGAAATGATCCTTTGCCCCCATGTCTATTTTTCCTTCGAATGTATGTTCCCAAATCAACGGACCCACTATCAATGGAAATTGACGCGTTATTTTCAAACCCCTCTCTATTATAGTAAATAGTTGAAATTTTGCTCTGAAACATGAAGTAAATGAGTTAGAAAAACAAACAAGAGTAACCTACAGCATGCTTTTGGAAATGGCTTCAAAAATGATTTTTTTTTTTTTTGAATATTTTGGATGAGGAAGCATGAAGAAGCCCAATCCTCAAAATTTCTCCATGGATGATATTTTCTTTTCATTGTTGGATATCGTCACCAAGCTAGTTTTGTGTACCTCATCATGTCCTCAAAACAAAACTTGTAATTTTTTTTATATTTATCAATCAAAATAACATTTATTGGAATGTGATATTCAAGCACTAAAAGAAAGTGGAACAGAAAAAATTGAAACAAATCCCTTAAAAGCGATAAAAATTCCCACGCATGAGAAGATGTAACTGAACATGCCCCTAATTAAATAAGGAAAGCGAACTATTTAGGACCATGAATCATGTGTGCTTGAGTTCTTCACCCTCATCGGTTTTGTGATGTGAACCCTCTAGGTCAGAAATTCTTCCTTCTAGATATGTCACTAGTCTTTTCATGGTGGCATCAAATTCGGCTACCTCAGAAAAATGAGACGGTTCAAAAGTCATTTTGGCTCTCTTCTTCGAGTCACAATTTCTCACTGAAGATAGAGTATATATGTCATCACAACACTTTTGCTTGACGAGATAAGCTACAGTAGTAGACAATTCATCGACTTGACTTTGGAGGTGTGCAATTCGCTTGTTCATGTTATTGTCAATATCGACGATACGATTCAATGCCTCATTTTGATCCATCATTTTAGCTCTTGATTGTGTACGGATGGGTGAGCGGGATCGCTCCATAATCACCTAATTCAAATGAACGGGAATATGTAAGCATGAGGTGTAAATAGAGAGCCAGTCCATGACAATCTATTTTTTTTCTTTTTTTCTTTTTTTCTTTTTTTGTCATGAAAAGTCCACACATTAAGAGAATTCCCCAAAAATGAGCTAGGAAAATAAAGACATGGGACACCCTAGCATGGACTAGAAAATAAGGATATCGAATTCCTAAACATGAACTAGGAAAAGCAAAAGTTTGAACCCTAATAAGAACAATAAAGACATTAATAGAAAACAAATTCTTGAAGGTTTTTTGTGTTGTTTTTCAAATGACTCATTCCACGGCAATTTTCTCATTTCATTTATGATTGACAAAGGAATTAGATCAAATGACTAATCTAGATTGCCATGGACAGACCAAAATTATGACAAAGTAAGTAAATCGCATAGTATAGGGATAGAAGACTTACTTCACCAAGAAAAATCGACGGCAACCACATAAACATGCATATGAGACGTGAGGCTCGAAGTCTACTCTAGACAGGCTTAGCAAAGTGAAGTCATAAGGATGATCAAACTAGCCACAGGTGTGCTGACTAAGTCGAGTCCTCATGACTTCAGCTTGGTCAAAGAATCGACTTGGGTTGCGGGCATGCAGACCGAGGTAGGTACTCTTGACACCAAAAAAAAAAGAAAAAACTTCAAGATTGAGATGGGCGACTCATACCGCGAGCATGCAGTCGAAGTGGTATCCATTTCAATACCATCCTAAAGATCCTATGCGGCTTAGGTCCGACGGCAAGTTGTGTGTGCAAGAGTGTAGTGTAAATGCAAGGCATATACAACAGTTTATATCAAACAACACTTCAATAGTTTGAATTCAAAACATTCATCCCCAACTCTAACCTACAAGATAAAGATTAACAATCACTACTCCCCTTATACCTCCCTATTTGCAAGAACATTTAATACCTTAAATGTTAGGGACGTACCTGAAATTATTGCTGCCAAACAAAAATATTTTTTTCAAATAAAAGAGAAAATTGGTCTAAGTCCACTAAGAATTTTAACTCAAGTCCCTAGCGGAGTCACCAAGCTGTCATGACCCAACCTTGGATGCACCACCTAAGGTTTGGCTAATGGATTACTAAGCTTAAATTTAGCTCGAGCTCTCCTAAGCCTATACCAATTCACGACTTAGGTTTAAGTTCTTAACATGCAAATGATTTTTCAATTAAGAGTCGTCACTAATCTATTATTGGTGGTCGATTAAAAACCCAAGTAAAGTAACGAGAGATTTACTTTACTCCTGCGAATCAGAGATTGTTAGTTCGGGGACTTGATTACGTTAAATTTCTCTAACTCAGTACATTTCTCTTTTATTTGGAAAAAATGTTTTGCAAATAGCTTGAGTTGATTTTAATTTATTTCCCTAACATATAAGGTGATCATGAGGGTGCGCAACCACCAATTTAACACCCAAATAAATCATTAAATAAATTATGGGACTTATCTCATAAGCATCTGCAATGTTAGATTATAATTCACATCAACAGTCCTAGATATGATTTCTAATAAATACACAATCACTCAATCTTTTTCAAGATTTTCTTTTATTTAAATGAAGCCTAGAAATTACGTGTAATGCAATGCAATGGCGTACGAAAATTTTAACTAAATGACATGCAACATGCAACCTAACATGCGAACTATATGTCACGCGATATTTATTAAATGACCTAATCTAGTGATAGGATAAAAAATTAATGCAACTATTCTAACATTTACACATTTAGATGACATGCAATGGATGACCTAATTCTAAATGACATGTGCATGATAACTTTTATGTTTTCTTTTATTTTTAATTAAATTTTTAAATTAAAATTACTCAATAATTAAACATTGAATTTAAATTAATGAAAGAAAAAAAACTAACGTCCAATTATTGATTTTTGGGTTTTTATATCTAAAATTCAAAATAAATAAATTTCACATTCTAAACAAGCAATATTCTAACATGAACCTAATCTAACTCAAATATGTTTTTTGGGTTTTCTTTTACGGAAACAAAATCAATTCAAACAACACGATAGCAAATCAGGCAAGATATGATGATACCCATCTAATAAATTGATGAATTGTATCTCATGCATAAGATCGGATTGATCATTTTTAACAAAAATCGAGAATCATATCTCGAGCGCAAGATTGGATTGGCAATTTTCTATGCAATTACGAGTCATATTTCAAGCGTGAAATCGAACTGTCAATCGTATGCAAGTTGTGAAATCATGAAAATTCCTAATTAATGAGGATTCAAAAGATTTTTTTTTTTTTTGGATATGACAATAACGAACAAATATTCAAATAAGGTCGCAATCCCATGAATTAGGCAATAAAATGTGAGAAAATTGGATTAATCAAGAATCTTACCTAGCTCTCGATATCGGGCGGATAAGGCTTTCCAAATCAGGATGGCGACCTAGAACCATGGACTGGATCTTTTAACTAGACCAAATAATCTCCATTGAGAACTCCGAAATCACGATCCTCTGTCTTCAATCCCCTTATGCTTCTTTCTCAAAAATTGACAAGCAATTCTCCGACATTCACCATACAATAAGAGACAAACTCCATCATTTTGACCAAAAGCCAAAACAACCCACAATCTTTGAAGATCAAGAAGGCTGCGATGTGCGCGTGAGCTTGCTAATTTGAGGACTATATTGCCAAATTTGAATCAACAGCCGATGGATAACGTGGCGGGTGGCCAGTGGTGCTCATGGGTAGTGATGCTTGACTAGCGATGGTGACAAACATTAGAGAGCACAGCTCGTGAGGGACTTCACCATGATAGGGCTAGTAAGGACACCTAGAGGGGGGTGAATATGTATTTTAGCAAATTTACGCTAGACTTTTAACAAGTTAACTCGACTTTTGAGAATAACAGATTGAATATGTAAAAGACTATAAGCAGTTAGATAAAGTTACGAATTAAAGTAAGGAGTATATGGAAAGAGAATTGAAACACAAGGTTTATAGTGGTTCGGCTTAGACCAAGCCTACATTCACTCTCCTGTACTAACAGCCTACTAGCTGGATTTTACTATGAACCAAAAAGATTTTTACAGTCTCACATCATTGATTCCACAATGTAGAGACTCTACTACACTTCCTCAAGATCTCACAAGTGTTTAATCTCTCTTTTGAGTACAACTTAAGCTTAGCGATTGAGAGAGCAAAGAACTAAGAGTTTCAGACTTTAGAATTTTTCTTTCACGCACACACTTGAAAACT
Organism: Eucalyptus grandis; assembly: GCF_016545825.1. Taxonomy (NCBI): domain Eukaryota; kingdom Viridiplantae; phylum Streptophyta; class Magnoliopsida; order Myrtales; family Myrtaceae; genus Eucalyptus; species Eucalyptus grandis. The sequence goes on from NC_052612.1 coordinate 30,703,903, forward strand.
TGAGCGTCTTCCTTATATACTCTTTCATGCCTCTATATCCGTTAGCACTTTCCAAAAGAGTTCTCCCAATCTACCCATTGGACATAATTAATCAAGAAGATCTCAAGTCGTTTAAGGAATATGATGATAGCCAACCAATTATGCTCGTCCATACAATTAGGATCTAGGTTTCCATAAGTAGAACCTTCCAAGTATACTTCCATTTCAAAAAATCTTGATTATCCGAATTGATTCCAATAAGAATAATTGATCACAATGTGCTATCTCCAACCGTAAGATCTTCTTCAAACCGTACAAACCGAATCCTTAAAGATAAAATCGCATCTAGATAAGTCTTCTCTTCGTTGGTCAAAAAACTATCAGTGTGGGTAGACTTTAAGTCTTGAGTCTTGTAGTATTCAGACTTTGACGACAGAATCCGGAGTTCATCAGACTTTAATAATTAAGTCTTGAAGTCTTCATACTAGACTGATGGAAACGTTTTGTCAACTTCAAAATAAGAGAGTTTTCTCCAACATACCAAACACGGCTAAGGGTCTACGACAGCTTGGTCACGGCAAGGTGTAGCAAGGACCCGGCTTCAGAAAGGGATGGCTGTGAACTTGTGCAATTGGAAACACCAGAGAAAACCTGCGAAAGAATCGTTGTCACTGCTGGTAGGAATAATACCAGATCTAGACAGTGGCGTCCGTGAAAGGCCACGGCAGCGATAAAGATGCAAGGGCACCGAGGGGAAAATTGGTGGTGTGTTAGTGAAGAGTAGGCTCAACAGACTAGTTCTGGTGCTCGCCGAAGAGAGATGCGAATTGGCTGGGCAGGCCAAAGCAAGTTGGACAGGGAAAACAAGTCGTAATAACAAACTGATCTAGACAGGCTCAACCATACCAGGATAGCTGCTGGTCATGACGAAAGTCCCACAAGAACTCCGCGAATGATCGCTGCACTCGGCTGGCTACCAATGACCAGCAATTGCTGGGATGCTTGAACTGGGCTTTGCTAGAAATGTCACAGTTTGCTGCAGCAAGAGGTGCAGGGACTGGCGGAGCGGTGGTGTCGGCAACAGTTGCGGCTAGTGCAGCAACAAAGGGGTGGAGACTGGCTCAACAGAGGGCTGCTGGTGTCGTTGGCACTTGGGCAAAAGGCAGAGGTGGCAAAGGCATCAGGGATGATGGGTGGACTAGCAGACGTAGGGCAGAGGGGCTGTCGGCAGCAGCAGAGGCGGTGGCAAGTGCTTGTGAGTGAGGGGGGAGCTCCGGCGGTAAGCGGAAGGTGGGCGGCGCTCTAGCGTAGCGGTGGCAACCGATGGGTGGACCGGCAGCAGCGACGAGCGGGCTAACTACTGTTGGGTGCACGGGCGTGGTGGTGGAGGCTCGCTGAAGAAGAAGACCCCTTCCCCTTTTTTTCCTTTTTTTTCCTTTTTTCTCTCTCTCTTTTCCTTTTTTCTCTCTCTCTGCCTTACGTCTCTTCCTTTTGCTACACCTATCTTTGTACCCTTCTGATTGACTTTGACCCAACAAGTTTTTTTTCATGATTTCTCTCACACTCCTCCCTTTTTCACAAATTGTGGTCGTGTGTTTCTATTGCGTGGCCCCCTTTCTCCGTCCATATTCGAGCCAATTTATAGGCAAGGGATTGAAGCTTTTGTAAAATTTCATTTTCTTTTTCATATCAAGATATGTGAAGATCACCTTCCGAATGCAATATTTCTTTTTATTTTCGATTTCCTTTGCATCTTTCTACATTGGACTGCAAAACATGAATACTCTCCATCGATTTTATCACATGTTGCCAAAGATTCAAGATTTGCGATAGGACTTTTTCAAATTCCAAATCTTGAAAAGATGAGATCGTAATATATCCCCATCACACTTACCCTTTTCGAGGATATATGAACCAATTGTACAAATATACAAAAAATCTTCCATAATATCAAATCATCGATTATCTTTTTGTCATTAGAAAATAACAAGCTCCGAACGATGTGATAATAATAAATGCACCTAAAATTATATGCTATGTAGTTATTATTATTATTATTATTATTATTATTATTATTATTATTATTATTATTATTATTATTATTATTATTATTATTATTATTATTATTATTATTATTATTATTATTTATGGCTTAAAAATTAATCCCTAATTTTTCTATATAACTGGGTTGCCAAAATTTAGATATCAAAAAACTCTTTTTCAAAAAATATATAATTTAAATTTCTTTAAAAAGCAATAAACCCTAAAATTGTAATAAATCTAGTATCTTTTAATTTATTTATTTTTTGCTAAATGGCTAATTCCATTGGACCGATCCAGTTCTCAGTCCTAGGCCTATCCAATCTAATCCCCGATCCCAAAAAATATTAACTAACTCGGTTCCCAGTCCTAAGCCTATCCCATCCAATCCCCGATCCTAAAAAATGGGAATCGGTCTGGTTCCCAATTCCTAAGTGGAATCGGACTCAAACCAGACTAAGAACCGATTACCCCTAGCGAACCTTACCGGACTTCGTAGGAAAAAAAAAAAAAGAAAAGAAAAACTAAATTAAATTAAAAATTAAAAAAAAAATTAAAACTGTTCACACAAATACCAGGCGTCCTAGTCAAAATTGGTCTAAATGACTAAATTAGCAAATCATCTAAAATTGGATTGGTGCTAACGAATTAAATTTAGGATTTTTTTTATAATTTTTCCTGATTTTAGTAATTCCTCAAAATCTATTAAGTTTTAGTTATCAACCTATTTACCCCACTCTAAGTTGCATATATGGTGGTAACAGTTTGATGTTATTAAAAAGGATAAATTGGTGTAATTAATAGCTTATGGACAGTCGAGTGAGAGAACTCAGAGAAGAAATGATGTGCATGGACATATAGAAGTATTTTAAATATCAATAAAACAATGCATATGATCAGAAAAGTTCGTACACTTTAGGCCTATCCCAATAAATTGAGGATTCAGCTACACTCTAAATCAACTATAGAATAATAAGAAAGCCATCAGTAGCTATACCAGGTGATGACGAGTATGCTATCCAAGAAAAGATATATCGAAATAGACGCACATTTTACAAAAGATCCATACATAACCCAATGCTCACCGGGCTTAGAAGAAAAACAAAAGAAAAAGAAAAGGTGAAGACAAAATAAAAATTATAAATAAAAAAATCATAAAAAATTGAAATATCATAAAAATTGTCTATGCCAACACCGGTCGTGCAACGTCAAATAGCCAACATTTACATTAGTAATTTATGGCAAAAATTGACTGGAGTGATAAAATTGTAAATTATCAAAAGATTTGAGATTAAAATTGGCCAAATTGAAAGATTTATAACCAAATTGACAAGAGTGTTATAGGCCTACAACTTTTTTGGTAATTTATCCCTAAAATCAAGTTTGATGTATGCAGGAACTATTTAATATATGCAAGAGTAAGCTGATGATATCGAATGCAATAAACTTCTATCAAACAAATATGTAGATAACTAAAAGATAAAAGATGTTACATGTGATCAATAAATCCCTCCCTAAAATCAAATTTGGTAATAGTTCACTTGAGAAGAGCATGCATGTTATATAATTACACATTATGATCTAACCATCACCATTCTTTCACTTTATACTCCAAGTTCTATCAATAAAGCCCTCCTTATATGAGTTTTTTTTTTTTTTTTGGAACTGGAGGAACCTCCTCACAGCGAGTGCTCGGTGTAAACCCCCAAGGAGCACTAGCGCGGGAACCCACCTCCCATGGTGCTCCGCTTAAGTCGTGCTTAATGCGCACGCAATGACTCGAACCTCCCCCATTCCGCAATTAGAGGCGGAAAGGCCAAAATCAATGCGCCCACAGCGGGGTGGCTTATATGAGTTCATCCTAAGATAACACAATATTTGCATTTATTGAATATTGATATAGACAGGTGATTTTGTCGACTTGAAAATATTATCATAAGAGGTTTTCCCCACATAAACTACATGGAGGCTTGTGTTTACTTTGAAATAAATCTCACTTTAAAATGATAATTCGGTTGCTGAAATTTAATCTCACTTTAACATGATATATAAAATTGTTGATGTTTCCATCACTGCTACCAAATGAAAATGAGTGATTTAACAAACATTTTTCTAACAATATTTTTCAAACAATGATTGTTGATATTGTTTAGAAAAATAAATGAATGGAAAAAATTTTCATCGCTCATGAAAATAGTTAGGCATAGATTATTATCAATAATAAAGATATTTTCAATTGACTAATTTTTTTTAAACAATCCAAATAATCATTTTTTGGAAAATATTTTTCAAATCACTTATTTCTTGTGAAATGAATTGCCCTAAAACTCGTAAAATTTGTCTTCTATCAATTTTTCTTTGTACGAGCAAGTATAATGGGATGGCTTTTTCTCAACCTATCGATTCTAATAAGTGTCCAAGATGGCAACTTGAGCCTTGTTGGGATATAATATGCAAAAACGATAGGATCTTGCAATTTACGTCAATGCAAAATCACCAGAAAAATAAACGAGAAATAACAAGGACACCAGAAATTTACGTAGTTTGATCTAAGTATCGGTACCTACGTCCACGAGGAGAATCAGCAGTAAATAATCCACTATAATTAGAGAATCAGAGTTTACAATCACTCACACGCTCAAGTGTTTCCCACACCTAGATTTAACCCCAAACCCAAGGTGTTTATAAATAAACAACTCACTTGCACATAAACTCACTGCACAAAATTACCACGCATTCAAGTTGTACGCCAAAAAGAAAAGATCTCCAGCGTCTTTTCTTTCTTTCGTGCAACTCCTCTCTCAGCGAGGACATGCAACTTCTCGCGGCTTTCTTCTACGTAGGGCTTTAGCCGCTCCACACACGCATTCTATTCATATATATATCCCACCGTTACTTTCCTTCTTCAATGGCTAAGGAAAGTGGGACGCTACAGAGCTTCTTTCGTAGCTTTGTGTGTGTGCCCAAAAGTCGAGATTTTGACTTTGGGCCCCACGTGAATAGCCACTTTCGAATTCTGCAGCAAATAAAGGAAGAGAAAAACCTTTACTCCTTTTTTTTCTTTATTCTATTATTTCTCTTTTGTAATCTTTCATGCAGTCCCACAATCAAATAATAAAAATTTTATCCAAACAAATCGTGTTTTTTTGCAAATACTTAAACTCAAGACATAATTTAAAAATTCTCCACCTTGGCTCAATGTTTGAAGCTAAGTTATAGTGTCCATCATCCATGATACTCTCCCAACGCCCTGATAGGCGCTCACTCTACACGGACGCCAATAGAGCTCAAGCAAAGCTTGAGCTTCGTTAAAGGAACAAACTCTGTCATCATGTCTACCGAGTTATCTGCTGTAGCAATCTTTTTGACAATAGCATTACCCTTAGCTAAGACATCTCTAATGAAGTAATACCTGATGTTGATATGCTTCGTTCGCTCGTGATAAACTGGATTATATGCCAAATATATCGTACATTGGTTATCACGGTGTATATCCACACTTTTCTGTTCTAACCCAAAGTCCGAGAGCAAACTTTGTAACCATATCACCTCATTCGTTACAAAGGTTAGTGCCATGTACTCTATCTCAGTCGAAGACAAGGCAATGTGATCCTGTAAGAATATTTTCCAATTAACTGCACCACCCACTAGCATAAACACGTATCCAGCTAAAGATTTGCGATCATCTAAATCACCGGCATGATCCGAACCCACAAAACTAGTGGTCTCACTGCCATTGTTGTCCCTCCGGTACAGTATACCCACGTCTGTTGTCCCCTTCAAATATCTGAGGATCCACTTCACAGCTTCCCAATGAGTTTTACCAAGACGCTTCATATAGTGATTAACCACGCTCACAGCTTGTGAAATATTAGGCCTAATGCACACCATAGCATACATAATACTACCCACGGCACCAAAATAAGGAACGTGAGACATATGTGCCTCATCCTTCTCAGTCTGCGGTGATAATTTATTTAAAAGTTTAAAGTACTTCACTAAAGGTGTACTTACAGATTTTGTCGACTGCATATTAAAACATGCCACAACCTTATTAATATATTTCTTTTGAGATAGATGTAAAAATCTTACAGTCCTATCATGCAAAATCTTCATACCCAATATTTTTTCTGCAGCACCTAAATCTTTCATCTCAAATTCAGCATTTAACCACATCTTCAGCACATCAATATCAAACATATTCTTAGCTGATATCAGTATATTATCAACATATAATAGTAGATAAATCAAAGAACCATTCTCCAATCTCTTAAAGTAAATGCAGCTATCCATCGGACTTTTTGAATAGTTTTGACTAGCCATGAAAACATCAAAACATTTATACCATTGCCTAGGAGACTATTTCAACCCATACAAAGATTTCTTCAATAAGCAAACATGGTCTTTCTTACCCGGAATAGCAAATCCCTCTGGTTGCCTCATGTAAATCTGTTCCTCCAACTCATCGTGAAGAAACGTAGTTTTTACATTTAGTTGCTCTAACTCAAGATCCTGCGAAGCAATTAAGGTAGGTAAAACACGAATAAAAATATGTCTTACCACAGGAGAGAACATCTCATTGTAGTCTATTCCCTCACACTTTGTATATCCTTTCGCCACAAGTCTTGCCTTATACCTCGCTGCCTCGACACCAGGAATACCTTTTTTTCCATTTAAAGGCCCATTTACTTCCAACAATCTTTTGGCTCTTGAGTGCTTTGACCAACTCTCATGTCTAATTTCGATGGAGTGATTACATCTCTTCACTCATAGCCCCTAGCCACTACAACAATTCAAAACTAGCCATCGCCTCAAAATAAGACAAAGGCTCATATGTTTCCACCTCATCACCTACAATCAATGCATAAGCAATATCTATATAACCATAAAGTACTGGTGATTTAATTTGCATTTTCTGTCTATCTGCAGCTATAGTGTGCTTCGGTTGTGATGATTGTCCACTATCACCAACTTCAGGAACTGCGGCCTCATCTACAGTCTCAACTTCTGTTACTTTCGAGATCTCCAAAGTCTCCACTTGAAGCTCCACCTCACTAATGACGCCATAATATGTCTTCTCTGTTGGTTGTGTCTCAGAACTCCTCCATTGAAGCATTGCAGTCTCATTAAAGATCACATCTATGTTGATTAGAAAATTGGGTGATCTAGGATAGATTCACCATAGCCGGTAACCTTTCACCCCATGTGCTAACCCATAAATATGCACTTCTTCGCCCTCGGCTCAAGCTTACCATCACTCGCATAAACATACGCAAGACATTCGAATATACGTAATCCAAGGTAATCAACAAGTTTCCCCAACCATACTTCCTTAGAAGTCTTCCACTCGATAGTAAATGATGGAGATCAATTAACCAAGTAACATGCCATGTTCACTGCTTCGACCTAAAATTCATTGCCAAGTCCTACATGCGAAAGCATGCATCAAGCTCGCTCAAGCAAAATTATCTTCTTCCATTCTCCCACGCCATTCTGCTGTGGTGTCCCAAGTATTGTGCAGTGTCTCACAATAGCTTCTTTCTCGCAGAACTCGGTAAAATATTTACCACAAAACTCTATGCCATTATCAATTTGCAGGCACTTGATTTGTTTATCCAATTGCTTCTCAATCAATACCTTAAATATCTTAAACCGATCGAACACATCATATTTGTGCTTTAGAAAGTATACACATACCTTCCTCAAATAATCATCAATAAATGTTAGCATATATTAGGCACCTCCTTTCGAAGGAACCAAAGACGGGCCCCAGACATCTGAATGAATATACTCAACTGATAGTTTGGTCAAATGAATAGCTGTAGTAAACTTAACTCGGTGTTACTTCCCAAAGATGCAGTGCTCGCATAAGTCCAACTTCCCTATTTTCTTACCCTTCAACAACCCCCTTTCACTCAGCATCGTCATACCTGCCTCACTCATATGCCCAAAACGCATATGCCATAATTGAGTCAAGTTAGAGTCCGACTCATCTAATGAAACTATAGCGGTTCCGATCACGGTCCCTCTTAGTATATGATAGAGAGTATTCACTTTCTTCCCCTTTCATCACTGTTATGGCACCTCGAGAGATTTTCAGTACTCCACCTTCAACGATGTACCTACACCCAATGTCATCAAGTGTCCCCAAAGAAATAAGGTTCTTCTTGAACTCCAGTACATGCCTCACATCTGTCGATGTGCGCACCACCCCATCGTGCATCCGAATTCGAATCGTCCCTATCCTTACAGCCTACTATGTTATTCCCCAAAAGAACTCTACCACAATTTGCAATCTGGTAAGTAGTAAATCAGTTCTTATGAGACGTCACATGATAAGAACACCCCAAATCTAGCACCCGTTCTTCTCCTGATGAAATAGTAGTCACACATAAAAATAGCTTCTACATCACTATTGTTCCCCTTGGCAACGTTTGTCGCACTGCTTGTGGCATTCTACCTATCAACTTTATTCATGTGCTTTGGATAATCTCTCCTAATGTGCTCCTCCTCGTGACACTCAAAGCACTTCATGCATCCCTTGGACTTTCTATGGCGTGATTTTGATATGCTTTTACTTCTATTGCTACTAGGCCCTCAATATTGTTCTCTACCCCGATTCGTCAATACTTGTGCTACTCCTTGCGCTAAACCGTCATCATGCAACTTTCTCTGCCACTCCTTAGAGAATAAGGCGGACTTTACCTCTTTTGAATTAATTGTAATACACCCTTGCAATAGTGAATCAATAAAGTACTCCCATGACTCTGGTAAAGAGGCTAACAATATCATGCCTTGTTTTTTCATCATCAAGTATCCTACCGATGTTCTTCAGATCCATCATAAGTTTATTAAATTCATCTAGGTAGATTCTAATAGACGTGCCTTCAATATATCTACATCGAAACATTTTCTTTGACATGTACAAGCGATTATTCAAACATTTCTTCACATAGAGTGCTTGAAGTTTTGCCTATAATGCTGCGACATCCTTCTCCTCAGCAACCTCTAGTAAAACCTCATCTGACAAATTTAACAAGATTGTGCTATTTGCTCTTTCCATTAGCTCTACCCTCTCAGAGACTTTCATTATAATAGTCAACTCATCTTCACCATCTAATGCATTGGTCAAACCTTGGGTTGTCAATAAAACTCGCATCTTGATGCTCCATAACACAAAGTCGGTGCTCCCATTAAACTTCTCAATTTCCTATTTCCTCTCAGACATAATTGCAATAATAGAATTTCTAGATAATAATCAGACAAGTAAAAACTCCAAATCACAATCAAGAAATCTGATCCAAGCTCTAATACTAATTGTTGGGATTTAATATACAGAAACGACAAGATCTTGCAATTTACGTTAACGCGAAATCACCAAATAAATAAACAAGAAATAATAAGAACACCAGAAATTTACGTGGTTCGGTCCGAGTATCGATACCTGCGTCAATGAGGAGAGCCAGCAGTAAATAATCAACTATAATCAAAGAATCAGAGTTTACAATCACTCACACGCTCAAGTATTTCCCACACCTAGATTTAACCCAAAATCCAAAGTATTTATAAATAAACAACTCACAAAATTACCACACGTTCAAGTCGTACGCCAAAAAGAAAAGATCTCCAGCGTCTTTTCTTTCTTTCGTGCAGCTCCTCTCTCGGCGTGGACGTGCGGCTTCTCGTGGCTTTCTTCTACGTAGGGCTTTAGCCGCTCCATGCACACATTATGTTCATATATATATGTGTGCCCAGAGTCAAAGTTTGACTCTAGGCCCCACCGTTACTTTCCTTCTTCAATGGCTAAGGAAAGTGGGATGTTGCAGAGCTTCTTTCGTAGCTTTGTGTGTGTGCCCAAAAGTCAAGATTTTGACTTTGGGCCCCACGTGAATACCACTTTCGGATCTGCAGCAGATAAAGGAAGAGAAAAACCTTTGCTCCTCTTTTTTTCTTTATTCTATTATTTCTTTTTTTGTAATCCTTCATACAGTCCCACAATCAAATAACAAAAATTTTATCCAAGCAAATCGCGTTTTTTTGCAAACACTCAAACTCGAGACATAATTTAACAAGCCTATCAATGATCCTCTATCAACTATTCTGCGAGATAATATATGATAATCTCCTTAGCAGCTTTTAACAAAGTCAGTTTTACGAGTTCCTTCATCGAAGAATTCTTTCCTCTCTTTTATCCAGTTATATAGCCTGGACTACTTTGTGTCCGATGAGTATATCACTGGCCTGTCTCTGCAATCCTTAATATTGCAAACTGAAGTTTTCTCCAAATGTTAAATCTGATTCTTTCTTTTGCAAGCAACTAATTTGCTGCTAAAATCTAGGAGCTTTTATCTTCACTTACGACTCTACTTGACTGTACTCTACACAAATAATACGTCTCTTCAGATGATTTAGGAAACAATGCGATTCTCACATGTGAGATGTCCTACCGTATGCACTGCTGTAGTTTGGCAAACAATTCTGCTACTCAAATCTCTTCATTGTGGCAATGTTGTTCTTTCGATTCAGTTTATTTCACCTGACCGATCTAGTTTTGAATTTTTCAAAGGTCAGATAAAACCCTCCATAGTTCTTATTTTGGTAGTGGAAGCCCATGCTCTTCTAGAGGAAGGATGTCAAGGATACCTAGCAGTGGTAAAGGATTATGCGAGGGAGGAGGCTAAACTCGATGAAATTAGAGTGGTTCAGGAATTTCAGGATGTATTTCCTGAGGAACTGCCTAGATTGCCAACGGAACAGGAAATCAAGTTCGAGATCAAACTAATGGCTGGAACAGAATTAATATCGAAAGCCCCATATAGGATGGCCTTGATGGAACTAAAGGAATTGAAGGTGCTACTATAAGAGTTGCCCGACAAAGGATTTATTAGGCCAAGTGCGTCTTCTTGGGGTGCACCGGTCCTGTTTGTAAAAAAGCAGGATAGGTCGATGCGTTTGTGCATTGACTACAGGCAATTGAATCAGGTGATCGTTAAGAATAAGTAACCATTGCCTAGAATTGATGACCTATTTGACCAGCTGCAAGGAAGTTCGGTCTTTTCAAATTAACTTAAGATCAGGATATCATCAATTAAGGATTAAGAAAGAAGACATTCCTAAGACTGCATTTAGGACTCATTATAAACACTATGAGTTCCTAGTAATGCCATTTGGACTAACGAATGCTCCAGCTGCATTCATGGATCTGATGAATAGGATATTTAAGCCCTCTTTGGATCAATTTATGATTGTCTTCATTGATGATATTCTAATATACTCCAATGGACCGGAAGAGCATGAGCAACACCTAAAGATAGTGTTGCAAACCCTTAGAGACCATAAATTATATGCTCAATTCAGTAAGTGTGAATTTTGGCTGGACTGGATAATATTCTTAGGACATGTGGCATCAGGAGAAGGAATTTCGGTAGACCCAGCGAAAGTTGAGATGGTAGTAAATTGGCCGAGACCGACAACGCCAAGATTTATTGAAGGATTATCCCGACTTGCAACTCCATTGACGAAATTGCCTCAGAAGAATTTAAGGTTCGAATGGAATGGAGATTGTGAAAGAAGCTTCCAGGAACTTAAAAGAAAACTGACCACAGCTCCCGTCCTAACTATACCATCTGGATCTGATGGATTTACAATGTATAGTGATGCGTCTCACAAAGGACTAGGATGCGTTCTGATGTAGCATGGCAAGGTCATAGCCTATGTATCGAGACAGTTGAAACCTTATGAGGTGAACTACCCAACTCATGATTTAGAATTGGCAGCTATAATCTTTGCATTGAAAATATGGGGGCATTATCTGTATGGAGAGAAATTTGAAATCTATACAGATCATAAGAGTTTGAAATATTTGTTTTCGCAAAAGGAACTGAACATGAGACAGAGAAGATGGATGAAGTTGTTAAAGGACTATGATTGTGAAATATGGTACGATCCAGGAAAGGCAAATAAAGTGGCAGATGCTCTCAGTCATAAGTCGGCTATAGACATGGCCAGTGTAAGAGTAACAAAATGGAATCTGTTGGAGATGATGGCAGATTTAGAATTTAAATTGGAAATAGACCACCTTATCGGTATGCTTACCGCATTAAGGATTGAACTAGAAATTATCCAAAAAATTAGAATTCTACAAGAATCCGACCCGAAAATTGTGAAATTACGACACGAAGTGTCTTTAGGGAAAAGACCAGAATTCCAAGTCTCTGAGGACGGAATAGTAAGATGCTAGGGATGACTATGTGTTCCCGACCAGGAAGAATTAAGGAGGGAAATTCTATTAGAGGCACATAGGAGTAACTATAGTATTCATCCGAATAGTGCAAAGATGTATCGGAATTTACGCCAACAATACTGGTGGAATGGTATGAAAACAGATATAGCCAAGCATGTCTCTCAATGCTTGACTTGCCAACAAGTGAAAGCGAAACACCAAAAACCTGCAGGACTGTCGAGACCATTGGACATACCAAAATGGAAATGTGAACACATGACAATGGACTTCGTGCAAGGATTACTAAGGACATCGAGTGGTCACGACTTTATTTGGGTGATAGTAGATCGCCCGACTAAGTCTGCCCATTTCCTAGTAGTCTACGTAGATTATCCGATGGATAAATATGTTGATATATATGTAAGCCAAGTGGTATGCTTACATGGTGCTCTTGTAACTATTATGTCAAATCGAGATTCAAGATTTACTTCAAACCTTTGGCAAAGTCTTCAAACCGCCTTAGGGACCAAGCTCCAGTTCAATACTGCTTTTCACCCGCAGACGGACAGACAAACAAAAAGGGTGATCCAAACCTTAGAAGACATGTTAAGAGCTTGCGTCATGGACTTTGAAGGAAATTGGAATGAAAAGTTACACCTAGTAGAATTTGCGTATAATAATAATTTCCAGAAAAGTATAGGCATGGCTCCTTATGAAGCATTGTATGGGAGGAGATGTAGGACCCTAGTCTGCTGGAACAAGGTAGGTGAAAGAAAACTGATAGGACCCAAACTAATACAAATTACTACCGAGGCTATCGAGATCATCAGGAAATGGCTTAAGGTAGCCTAGAGTCAATAGAAAAGCTACGCGGATAAGCGTAGAAGACCCTTGGAACTTAACGTAGGAGACCATGTATTTCTTAAGGTATCCCTGATGAAAGGAATATCATGATTCGAAATGAAGGGTAAGTTGAGCCCTAGATTTGTTGGACCCTTTGAGATTCTTGAAAAAATAGGGGACGTAGCTTATTAGCTAGCACTACCTCCTAAGCTAGAAATTTTACATGATGTATTCCATGTATCGATACTGAGGAAGTACTAGCCTAATCCTGGTCACATACTCAATCATGAAGCCATCAGAGTGGATGAGAAAGTGACGTACCTGGAAGAGCCAATCCGAGTACTAGATCAAAAGGAGCAAGTTCTTCGAACAAAGAAAATCCCGCTAGTCAAGGTCTTATAGCGACACCACGATGTGGAAGAGGCCACATGGGAAAGTGAAAAGGAAATGAGGCAAAGGCATCAATGAAAAGGAAATGAGGCAAAGGCATCCTCATCTTTTCAATGGCATGTAAGAGATGTACAATTTCGAGGACTAAATTCTCTAAGGAGGAGAGAATTGTGACATCCGAATTTTGCCATACCTTGGATATGTAACGATCCGTCACGGATCGACGAATTTGCTATTGGACTGTGTCATTGACACCATTTGCAGACGCTATTTCATCATCATCATCGTCGAACAGAGACGTACATTTAGTAATGGTCCGATCATCGAATAAATTATAGTCCCGTCAAAGATCATCCCTATGTAACATTTCTAGCGAGATTGAGGTTCATTTCAAAACGATATGTCGACAAGTTACCTATCACACCAATTTTAGCTGTCCCTTCCATTGAACCATCATATTTCTCAACCCTGCTGATCTGAATATGCCGATGAAGGGATACCCACGAATTGGCCCCTCGAGCTGTCTAACCCCTCGCTTGCATGAAGACCAAAGCCCCATGCATGCACACACATCGCTCCCTCCACGCAACGTGCGCTTGATAGTCAACCCGAGGGAGTGGTTGACCGGAGCATGGCCAACAACGGCCGCGTAACCTTCTTCTCGTTAGCCAGCAGGGGAGTGTAGGGGAGGACAGTTGCTGGAAGAAAGGTCGTTGAGGCCCCATGCATCCGAAGAAAGAGGCCACATTTTCCCCTACATGTCCCTGCCCCCTTCTACCATCGGTGTCTTCAGTTGTTGACTAAGGAAGTCAACATGCAAGCCTTCGAAGAAGAACAAAATAGCAGGTAGAGAGAGAGAGAGAGAGAGAGAGAGCGAGTGGGCGAGCGAGCGAGAGGAAGAGAGGAGGGAGAAGTAACCATTCTTCCTCATCACCAGTTCTGCTTCTCACGCGCACCACAGCCACCATCGATCGCGCCTCGCTGTCAACAGCCACACCACCTGCACCATATCGCCACTCTAGTCGCATATCGTCGTGGTTACTGCCATCTAGCCACTCTAGCCACACTCATGACTTGTGAGTTCTTGGATTTGCTCGTCGTCGATGCTCTTGGACTTAAGGCAAGTGAAAGTGTGACATCCTGAATTTCAGGTTTTGTTTTCGATTGAACAAGTCTGGCTTTTCATCGACGCACCTATAGTTCTTTTCCCTTAATTGACCATTCACGGGATAACTAGTCTATCAGGTGAAGCCGTTAAGGGATTTTAATACAATAAACTTGAGAAATCGATCAGGAATCGACTACTCGACTGTGCTAGTCTACAAGGGTCATTACGGCACTATCAAAATTAATTAAAGACCGGAGATAGGTCGATTCAACAGAGGTATGTGATTAGTGTGTAAGTGATTCCACCTGATTGCAAAATTTTTGTTGATCGACACTAGACTGATTTTGCTGTCATTTCTGTACCCTGTGTTCGTATTTGAAATCTTGAGATTTTCACGACAACCGAGAGTCGCCAGTGTGTCAAAGATATGCAATGTGACTTGAAAATAATCAACTACGAGTCAAATGTGCTAAAAGTTTCTAAAAGCTACTCAGTAGATTAGGTCACGCTAAAATCGCGCCAAATTAAAATTAATCACGAATTTAAATCCGATTTCAAAAATTGAAAATTCTGTCATGTCATGAGTCATTTTAGAAACGTCAACTCATCCTCCGAAGATTTTTCTACAAACCGAGATTTTTTGGCGAAAATTCAGAGTAAGGGCGTTTTTTACCGAAAAATTCAAGGGACTGTTTTTTATCGCATTATTTGGATGCAAGTTGGTTTTATTGATGAGGAAAAATGTCAATTTGGTCGATGACACCTTGGTGGAATTTATGGAGACCAAATTGAATCAAATTAAGGGAGATTCGATTCAATTTGGGAGAGTTTATGTTACAAATTCGTAGGCCATGGGAGGAGGGACTTTGACCACTTCATTAGCTTGCAAGGGAAGCTTGGTGGCTGCCAAAGAGCAATGGAAGACAACCAAGGGCTAGTGGGGCCTCTTCAAGAGACAAAGGGGTAGGAATGAAGACTTTAGAGGCATTGAGGGATCCTCCAAGCCTTCAGCCATCCATTCTTCCTCCCCAAGCTTCACTTTCTCCATTGTTGGCCTTTTAAGCTCTCAAAATTTGCAGAAAACCAAGCCCAAGTCCCCCTTGCCGTTGAGCAGCTCGCCAAGGCCACCGGAGCCCTGCCGCGTCGCATCACATCCCCCGCACGAGCCTCGCATGTCCCGCCCCCATCTGTCGTTGTTCCGCTTTAGCCATGACCCCAGCTTGTCCCCCGAAGCCTTCGAGCCACCATCACAAGCCGCCAAGCCGCCTGGCCGCCCGTCCCACCACCGTGAAGCCCCATCGCTACCCGCCTGGACCTCTACTGCCCATCTTCGCCGTTCCAGCCCAAACCATCGCCTAACTCAACCTTTCAGCCTAAGGAACAGAATCGAGAAGCCTCAACCCAACCGTGTATTATTAGGCCCATTTCAAACCCCTTCCAGGCCTCATCAGGTGTCGCCGCCGGAGTTTGTCGCCCGTCTTCACGTTGACGTCGCCGTGGACTCACTAGATCGCTAAACTAGTGAGTTTACTCACTCATATCCACTTAGAAAGTTAATGATGCTTAATAGTTGATTAGTTTAGGCTAATTAGAGATTATGTGGTTAGTTAGAACATATTATCAATTTAATTATTCGTTTATGCATGTTAGGTGGTTAAAGTTGCGTAATTAGAGACTAGATAAGTCGTAGTATCTATCTAGATTGGTTCAAAAATATTCCAGGCCTATTTCGGTATTTAATTAAGCATTTCCAACCTAGGTTTCTATTTTTTATAATTAAATGCATTTATTTAATTATTTTTGGTAATTATTTAATTATTTATTATTTTCTGGAAATTAGACCGGGATAGTCGGTGACCAGAATTTCATGCTGATTGCAATGGTATTCATGATTTATTTAATTGAATGCTAATTTGTGCAATTTAAATGATGATTGTAATTTCGAGTAATTATTCCCAAAATTGAGTAATTTCAGTAATTAACTAGAAATTACTGGGGCGTCGACTTACTATGCCAAAAATGTTTTCAAACATTGTATAAATAGTGGAATTTTCTAAAGTAAAGATTATATTTTTGACTCAGGCCAACCGTGTACCTACACACGATTATTTTACCGGATGTATTTTAACACGATAAAATTAGGCCAAGTTGGGAATTTAATTGAGTAATTGATGTGCAAAGCATAAGATCCTTGGCTAGGAGTAATTTATCGTAGTTCAACTTCAGTAAGCAATATATAAATATCTAGCAGCTTCGGTGAGCAATATATAACTATTAGCAGCTTCGGTGAGCAATATATAGATATCTAGCAGTTTCGATGAGCAATATAGATATATAGCAACTTCGATAAGCATTATTATATATCTATCATCTTTGGTGAGCTATATAATCTATTTTAGCTTGGGTGAGCAGTATTCGAATCGATCGAATTTTATAGATGGTATTGAATGTATCGAATTGAGTGATTCAATTGATCAATAGGTTGAGTTGAATTAATTGTGTATGTGATTTATGCTAACGTGCAGGAAGGAATTGAGGCCAGGTAAGCCCTCTGTCTGGTGTGTGCATAGATAGCTTTCAAGCGTACTTCCTTCCTAGTCGAAGTTTAGGGGTGAAATTGTTGAAACATTGTCTCACCCCGTCGCGGGCTCAACTTTTTCAGGTCCATAGATAACTGCTCCTCCTAAGCATTTTAGCCAGCCCAAAAAGGTCACTGAACAAGTTATGCAAATTCCTCTTCTTGGGGCCAAGGAACCTCTATAAATTCCTAAGGACCGTTGTCTGGGTTGTTGCGAGTCTACCTCAAAGGGTACCCCATCAATACAGAGCGTGGTATCATTACGAGCGACATGGACCCAGGGAAGGTCCCTTGCAGGATATTGATGTCCCTGTGTTGGTGTTGGAGATCGCTTTTGGTGCGGGTACAGATGACCCTCCTGAGGGGTAGTGGTGGACCCAAGTCCCTAGGAGAGTTCAGAGTTTTCAGTTGGGGACTTGTGTGCTTAGAAGACCTGTAGGCTTGTTAGCTTTTGTAGACCCTTGTGCATAGACTAGTATTGTAAATAAACTAGCCAGCTTTGTATAAAGCTGTGTTGTGGCTTGTGAATTTGTGACCCTGCTTTTCTATCCCATCTTTGTGTTGTCTAGGGATTTATTTATACGCTTCCGCATGCACATTAAAATGATTGGGTCGGCGACGTGTCCTGGAACATCGCAATTTAATCGACCACCAAGAGATGGGCACGCACTCAAGGATCGGGCGTGACAGAAAGTCTACTAGCCTATATAATGTAATGTTGTTGTTGCCTGAGGAAGTGCTGTTAGATTAGAAGGATTTGAATTTTGATGATGGATGGTGACTTCTAGGATGACCGAATCAATTTGGGGTTAGGAAATTGAGAAATCTTCATGAGCATTTCAGTTTTGGACTTCGGTTGTACACTACACTTTGTGATGATGAAACCTTGAGAATTTTGTTCGTAAACTATTTTAGAAATCTCCTTATTTGCATCAAAATGCAGATGTACTATGGCACCGTTCTCAAATGTTTTAAGAAATGTGTTGCACTTTCAAATTTCAGAACTTTTTATAGAAAGTATTCTAAACCATTGGAGTTGGGATTGAGATTTGGATTTATCAACAATGCCGATTTCAAATATATTTATAGGTCTCGATAAACCGTTTTGTTCCAAGCCGGGAAGGGCAATTACCATTTAAGTTTCTCTATATGGATTCAAAAATGATTGGAGAGTATTTGTGAAAGTGGGATTTTCCATATTGTTGATTCGAAATCGTTTTGGCTTTAAAATGATTTAATTGCTACACCATGGTTGATGTGTTTTTGCTGCCATCAGACCCTCAGGACGACGAAGCCCAGGGAGTCAGGTTGCCTAGAGGATCGTAGTGGCGATGCCTTTGGATGCCTAGGGACTAGTGAGCCCCAGAGGTTCCTCCGGAGTGTCGGGATGCCTGGGAAGTGTGACGTAACACGTATCGGATGCCCATGGGACATCATTGACATGATGAGCCCCTGAGGTTGCTCGTGATGCTAAGTGAGGTACGAAATGCCTGAAGATGTGATGTAACACGCTCCGGATGCCCGGTGACTGAGATATGGAATCGGAGGCCTTCGTGATGCCAAGTAGGGTGCGATATGCCTAGAGAGACACAAACACTAGTCCTCCAGAAGATGGTGGTAGTGAATCAAAAATATGTCGGGTTCTAGAACTTGATTGTTCTGTTGTGTTATGCCATAGCGTTGGAAAACTTTATTGATTTAATGCATACTTATTCCTTCAGTTATGTGTTTTGTGTATTTTGCATGAAATCAGATGATGATAGTCTTACCTAATATAGTTTAGTAGATCTTTAACTGCTAAGTAGTCATACTCACCCCTTATAGGACTAACATATTTTAGAGTAAGGAAGAAGCCTCTGCTACCCGCACCTCCTAGTACATTCTACAGGATCCCTATCAATTTATAGTGGGAGCAATCAAAGCATGAGGATCCTAATATGCCGGTGAAAGTGATGATCAACATTGGTCTTCCCTCAGGTCCTATACGATAGGAATGCGTTGTCCTATACGTCCGTAGGAACGGATGGACTTTGGGGCCGTTGCCACCGCCACTAGAGGACGACGACGACGGGGGATCGAGTGGCGTGGAGTGACAATAGTGGTGAGGATGGCAAGGAAAATTTTTGGACGCCGACACTGAATGATGGACTCTATGTAGATAGCTGTGGAAGATGTCGATTTACTTTTGAAATATAGCCAGGTATAGGAAACTGTGGCCTTTTGATGTACCAACCAACTATGTCCATCTAGTATGTGTGTAAATAAAAGTGCCTGGTTAATATCTATATGTGTATTTAGTGTGCATCATTTGTATGTGTAGGAAAGGGAGTTGTTAGATACGCTTCCGCCATATACATTGCATAGGAACCAATGAAATAAGTGATAAAACCCCCTCATAGATTCCCCGAAATCCATCAAGCTGGAAGTAAGGATATCTAGGACAAGGAAGTGAGGTGGCGACCCTAACGGATTGGGGGCCGTCAAGGGGTGCCACAACATACTTCCTCACAAACTTAAGGATCACACACTACGCCACTTCATACACATTTCAAAAGTGTGACCGTACACATTTCTCATAAAGGGGTTTTAAGGTAACCTCGCTCCTCTATACTACGAGACAACTTCAAAAGAGTGGTGTCTCCTAGGTGCCTAGTACACACCCAACTCAAATACCATGGCTCGGGCTCGGGTAGTCACAATTAGGGTATAAAAAAGTTAAACAACGAGGTGTGAGATAAACTTAACGAGTAAGCTCGCTAATCCTCACGTAGGGGGGCAATTTACCTCGGAGTCACCCTAAACGTGCAACTTATCTATCGATGGTAGATCAAGAGCACAGCAGCTCCTACTTTGCCTTAACTATAAACATGAACGATTATCTCTCCCTCTCAAGCCATCATAGCATAAGCACAAAGGCAAATCTTTCAACAGAGCACATATATATGAAGCAAAAATGAGAAGGTGCAATATCTCATAATCATGCACAATTGCCATTTTAACAATAGGGACATACACTTTTCACACATCTACGAGTGTTCTTACCTCACCTCGGCACATGCATTGCAAACAATTAAATATACAACGTGCCATAACTTTCAACAATATGAGATAAATCATAACACTTCCAATAATTCTTATGTAGAAAACATCCACATGTATCCCGATTATAAAGTAAAACCCGTTTTGGCCCATCCCATACTATACCTCACGATTTTATCATAGAATCAAGCATAATGCATCACAATTCCTCGCATGTGTTCGAGCTATAACATCACTTCTCAAAATATGCATTCGAATGTCATACATGTGCAAGCCATACGTCACTCCCATCATATGCATTTAGCATTCAAGCACTTTGCACACGTGGTGTCTCAAGAATATCATGGCATCTCATACTACCATACTACCCTCAAGACCATATTTTCATATTATTATGCCACTCTCGGCCACAGCCAACATGAAGGTCGGCAGTCTTCTAGCATAACTAGGTATCGTCCCACCCAATCGGGCACAGCATCATCTCGCGTATGCATACGCCTTAGCATGGCATTCCAATAAGGAGCTTCGTTCCGAAATCCATTCGCAAACAACATCCCATTGACATGGGGGCATCCGAACTTAATCGGGCATCGTCCTGCATAATCATACACATCAAGACGGAACCATCATCTTGCATTATCATATGCATCAGAGTATTTAAGTGATCACACAAGCATACATCACTTAAGCCCATTGCATATCTTTCTAATTAATCGATGCAAGAATGTGTAATACTCATACAATATGCGACTGTATTAATTATATACAACCATATCATGCTGCATGCCACATGATCACATCCCAATTATGCATTTGTCAAATTAACCATACTTCTATCTCATGACATATTACATCATAATAGCACTTAAACACTTCATCAAACTATATTTTCACATATTCATACATATGCACTAATTAACCTCATGCCAACATGTCATACTTGTATCTCATATCATATAACATAAATACATCCCTTGAACACTTCATCATGCTATCTTTCCGCATATATCACATGCTTATTAATTGGCTACAAGCAACGAATACCATAACCTTTATCATTTTTCCATTCTAAGATATACATAAGCATGCACTATGTTCGACTTTAGCAACCAACAATCAAATTAGGACTCATGGCATGGAGAACGCTCATTAATATAATATAAGTCATTGCAATTGAGTATAAGTTAATAATCTATCACATGCCATCATAACATATACAATGATTTATTTTACATTAATATAACAAGTCATAATAACTTAACACTTAACACATATCACAACATGAGAACTTATCGCATATCCGTTTATCATATTTCAGTAACTTATTGTATATTAGAAAGGCTTATCACGATAATTTATCACAACCTACGATATCCTATCATGATAACCTTTCAGGAAATATGATAACCTATCACTTAAACCTACTTATTAAATAACCAAACCATCATTTAACCTTAATCTAATGCTAATCTAAGTCCTAAGTGTAACTACAACCCTAAATAAGGGCTAGAAAGCCACTCACTTCCGATTCCAAGCTCAATAAGCGACGGCAAATGTGCGGCGAGAGCTAAACGGCAACTGTGGTGCTCGATGGTGGTTGGTCACCTTCCAAACAAACCACGACAAGGCTGTGGGTGGTGACTTGAGGGGCTAGACGGTCACCACTTTATAGCCCAAACTCAGCACAAATAGCGACTTCAAATGGTGAACGATAGATGGGGGATGGCAAGTGAGATCCAAGAGAGGCAAAATGGAGAGAAATGGGTTATAAAGATGTTGGAAATGGAGAGGGGTGAGGTTTGGCTACGATGGGAGAAAATGAGAGAGATTGAGGGAAATGAGGGAAATGAGAAAAATGAGAGAGAAGGGGAGGTATGGACAAATTTGGGGAGAGAGAGCATAAAGTGAGCTCATGTCCAAGCCATTGAATGGCCAAGATGCATCTTTGCTCCCCTAAGCAAGAATGGAGGGCCAAGATTGTTTTTTGCTTTACTTCCTCTCTAAGTTCCATTAATGCCATTTAATGAACTCATCATGCCTAGGCTAGAAAATAGGATAGGTAGGCTTAGCTAGGTAAAGTAGGCTGGGCATGACATCAACTTCTCTCTCCTCTCTTCATTGGGCACCCATCTCTTTCTTTATGCACATGGGCTTTTGTTTTATTAGGCTAAAAGGGCAAAATGGTAATTTCACTAAGTCTAGGTACTGTTTATGCATATGAGTCATTAATGAGGGACTTGAAATGACCGAAAAGGAGTTGGGTGGCCCATGGGGTCATTTGGGCCACCCATCTTGGGAGTAAGGCCTATTGGGCCCACTTGTGGGCTTAGACCCATGTGGGTTCTTTTCCATGACCCATTTTCACTTTTTCGAATTTTTAAGTCGTACGATGAAAAATCGAGTTTTCGCCCCCAAAATGACATTTTTGGCATTTTCATGATCTATACCGATCCTCATTATAATTCCATCCAAAGATTGGCCGCCGATGTAATTCCATTCTGAAAATCGGGATTGGATTGAGAATGTCACATTAAAAGAGGTTATTGTGGTTATGAAAAGAAGTTATTGTTGACATAAAAAGTAGTGATGGTTTGTCATGAAAAGTGGTGATGGTTGGGATGAAGTACATATTTCCAAAAAATGTGTTGATTGATTGTCGATAGAAGAACAGCCCAAGTGTCATAACTTGGCACGGGAGGACACTTAAGTGCCATAACTTCGAAAAGATACACTTAAGTGCCGGTTTGAAAGTTAAATGGAACACTTAGGTGCCACTCCGGCAAAAATTCGGTCAAATGGCTAACATGACAATTTTCCGACGAGTTTGGTCCAAAACGGCGTCGTTTTGCACGCTGACGTGGCGAGAAAATGCAAAAATGACGTCGTTTCGTGTCGATGTGTAAATAATAATATAAAAATTAATTTAATTAAATTTAAACTTAATTTATTTAAAATATTATAAAAATTTAAAAACTAAAAAAAAAAAAAAAAGGGAGGGTGAAGGGGGCGGCCGAGGGCTAAGCCCTCACCGGCGGCGGCGAGGAGGAGGTGAGGGCCCGCAACCCTCGCCCCAGATCTAAGCGAGGGCTCACGGGCCCTCGCTCGCGATCCGGCGAGGGCTCACGGCCCTCGCCGCAGGTGGGCCGGGGGCCGACGACCTCGGCCGACCCTCCCTCCTCCGTCATCGGAAAGACCCTATGAAGCTTTCTTGTTCCCCGGGATTGGCTTTGGGCCTTTCTGCGCAACTTAGGTGGAAGGCGAAGAAGGCCTCCTTCCGGGGGGCCCGAGCCATCGGTGAGATACCACTCTAGAAGAGCTAGAATTCTAACCTTGTGTCGGGACCTACGGGCCAAGGGACGTCTCAGGTAGACAGTTTCCGGCCCTTCCCGGCGGCAGCAGGGAGGCGGCGACGACAAGGGCTCGGCCCTCAACCGCCCCCTTCAACCTCCTTTTTTTTTTAACTTTTAGAGTATTTTAAATAAAATTAAGTTTAAATTTAATTTAATTAATTTTTATATTATTATTTATACATCGATCACGAAACGGCATCGTTTTTGCATTTTCTCGCCACGTCAATGTGCAAAACGATGCCGTTTTGGACCAAACTCGCTGGAAAATTGTCACGTCGGCAATTTGACCGAATTTTCGCCGGAGTGGCACCTAAGTGTTCCATTTAACTTCAAAACTGGCACTTAAGTGTACCTTTTCGAAGTTACGGCACTTAAGTGTCCCCCCGTGCCAAGTTATGGCACTCCATGTGTCCCAAACTCATTGATTGTCTATAAATAGCACCAAATCATATGTTATTCATAACATCTATACAAAATAACAACTTCTTCTTTATAACGCTCTTTGTTGGAAGCTAGCACTACAACCTAGAGTGGGGTGACAACTTTGTGTGGAATTAAACAATCAAGATGAGTAACTTCAGAATCAAGTGAAATCACAGTCTAAACTTTGATCGTAATTATGAGATAACCACCAGCATGCAAATGTCTACTATAAACAATAAACAAGAATAAAGGAATAGAGAAAATTGCACATGAAACTTATAGTGGTTCGACTTAAATCTGACCTACGTCCACTATCTCACGCTAATAGTCTACTAATTGAATTCCACCAGATAATCAATGAAAGGTTACAATCAAGTTGCATTACTTATATCCAAGCGCTTCCACCCAAAGTTGGTGTTGCCTATACCCAAACTGATAGATCTCACTATCTCACACGGTCACATCTAAACATGAACTATAACACCGCCAGCACCTTCTCAAATGATTACAATTGTAAGCTTAAGAAAGACAAGTATCAAAGTACTCTCAACTTAGGAATTTTTTATTCTAGACTTCTCTATTTTCTTCTGTACCTTGGTCTCCTTTTATATTTCTTCACTTCCAAATTAACCGTTGGACAATCTTTAGAGGATCACTCTCCAATCAACCCATTGGATGAGATTACATAATGAGGATTGAGTAGTTGTTGAGAAATAAGATCTGAATCCCCGTCGATTGGGTCGCTCATACAAGCAAATCTTTAATTTCCATAAGTGGAATTCTTCAAATAAAGAAGATCACTTGTCTTTGAAATGATTATCAATTAATCCCGATGTCTTGCGTTGATTAATACCATTGCAAAACAATCTTTAAGATTGAAGATCAATCATTATTATCTATAAGTGAAATCTGAGCCAAACTACTAGTTGTATAGTTATAAGAATTGGAGTTTGCGTCTGAATTGATATGTGAGTTTGATGATATTCGGAACAAAGTTTGAACAAGTCTTGAAGTCTTAATAGACTTCTTGATAAGATGATACTGTTTGAGTCTGAATACTTCTTGAGTCTGAAGATCCCAAACGTCTTGACAATATTCGTGTACAAGGTTTGCTAATATCATCATATTACTCTAATGATATCCATGACATATGTTAATGATAACCTTGATGTAAATGATCAGAACTTCATATGCAATATCCAACAATGTTTCTTCATGATTATCACCTACAAATACTTTGGTCAGATTCCAAAAACACTTATGGAAAGTTTTGTCAATCTTGAAAACATATTAAGAAGTTTTCTTGGCACTCTCTTCTTCTCTTTTCATACGCACAATTTTATTAACACATTCAAAATAAAATTCCAAGAGAAAAAATGAATAATTGTTTAACTCACTACTTTGTAACTTTGGTGTATATCTTACAGTTATATTTGTTGTAAACCCGATAACAACAAGTGAAGGGACAAATAATACCTTACAAACAGTGATCATCATCACTAATCAAAGATTTATATCAACTCCTCTTTTTCGTTTATGAGCCAAGACAAGTCAACTTGAGCTACTGAAAAGAAAAATATAATAAATCATATTTATTTTCTCAGTATCAGAGAATCTAACCCATGTTTCATGCAAACCTTCTCTAGAGTCTTTGATTCACGACTTTTCATTTTCGATTTTGTACAAAAGAAAAGTCGTTTGGAACGCTACTCTCAATTTCTACTTTAAAACTCCTCCTTCGAGTTTATCCCTACCTTCCGATCCTTCATAAATTTCCCTCATGCCCAATATTAGCTTCATTGTACTTGTATGAATTGATATATTCTTCAGCAGTCTCATTTATTCTTGCTTAAGTTCATCTCCTTTGGGATGAGTTGCTTTGGTGAACATCGCTTACATATTCCTGTAGAATTCCCATATATAGCTATTCTTTCATTTGGTCTCTTTTCTAGATGGGACATTACTGCAGAAAGATTGGACTTCATGTTTTGGTATTTGGAGATCTAGTGTGGATTCCCTTCACATTTAGCATTCAGGTGTGTGATCTAGAGAAGATGAATATAAAATAAGTTTGGTTATCATATCTGTCTATTTTTTTATAGCTGTCCATCGTCAGATTATCTCACTATCCATGAACTTATTTTTTCCCTACTTTCCTACTGCAACCTGCTGCACAGGGAGGGGGGAGGCACTTGTTTGTGTTTTCTTTCTTGGGGCGGGTGGCTATTTAGTTTTCATTCTTAATCTGACGCTCAGATTGATGGTTAATGCGCATTGCTTATCTAGTATCATGTGCAAGCCATACTATTTTATGATAAGCTCCAACTGACGCCTAGAAAATATACATATTCTAAATCTCTGGATGCTGCGATTAGTATTCTTTGTTCTTTTGGTGTTCAGTGAATTGTTATTGATTGTTCATGCAACATCTCTCTGTTTTATAATTGTTCACTTCTAGTTCTCTTAGAAGAATAACAAAAGTGCCTTACTATACAAATATCGATTGCTTTGGAAAGATTGCACCCCTAAGTGTCCCACATATCACTATGTTAGTTGTTGTACAGCCTCAATAGAAGATTGCATCTTTAAGGGTCATTAGGAACCATCTATTAGATAAATATTCAGTTCTGAAGATTATTTGAGGCATTCTTGTATGCCTACATGAGTCATTATCATCTCTGATACAGAATTGGTGGCTTCTGAGGAATAACGAAGAGCTAACATCAACTGCTGCCATTACTGATCATTTTGTATGTCTAAGTGGGTAGGCTTCTTTGAAGTTATATTGTCCTTTTGCCGATGAACTTAATATTTCCTGCCACCTTTACTAAGGATTCATTTCCTTTGCCTAAAAAACTACGTAGATATAAGGTGTTCCAAAAAGCTAACAATCAAAAGCATATGAAACAATTAGCAAAACAACAGTCGCTTGCTGTGATTTATGGTTCAATGTAAGTGACGTGAAGTTCATGAAGGGAACCAAGTCTAAGATGAACAGCCAAAAGAATCTAGTATGCGTAATGTCAAACATGCCGTTAGCAAGGTCTTCATCCTATGCGTTCATACCTTCTCGATCGTCTAAAGTTACACAACAGTGAAAGTGCTGTCCCTGAACTCAGCGACAGTCAGTTCTTTCTGCATCTACGAAGCTTGTTATGCATCTATTTCGCTTCTCTTATGCCTCACTTCATCGATCTCTGTGACGATGCATGATTTTTCAACACGTTCATGTAGAAAAGAAAAAGGGTAGCTTAATCGCCTCGCATAAGTGAATGTAATTTTGGTAAAACATAAAATGGTGAAGGCCATGAAGCGCAGTAAATAACGAATCTTATGTTCCTCTGATTCTGCTCCCCAAAATATTCACTTTGCTTCCCCCTGCTACCCTCGCAAATTTTGACTTCGTGTATCCTATTGTTGAATGGGAATCGTGAGGCACTGTAACTACCTAGGCGACTTGCTGCCAACACAGCCCTTCCAGTTTGCCTTGTGGACTAAGGTGAATTTTGACTTCATGCAACTCTATTATGATTTGCCATGCATGCCAAGATCAAGCAGATCGCAGTTTCTAAGAGATACTTCTTTTTTCGCAGCTCTCCTGATTCTGCTGATATAGAGAGGGAGAAGAGACGAAGTTGGTTGTGCTGAATACAGTAGACTAATTCCTTGGAGGATACTTCCCTATATTTATTACATGTACAATGGTTCGTCTAGTACTCTTATGTTAGATCATGCAACTTCGACGAGTCAAATCCAAAGTGGGAAATTTCGTGGCCATTTGTTCTCTGTATTAGTTTCCTGCGTCTTACAATTAGGCCTGTCATTAAATGGGTTTTAGACCCATTCGACAGGTCTACAAAGACCCATTTAATGACAAGCCTACTTGCGAGTTGTGATTTCTTATCAGGGTGCTGTTACATTTTCTTCCGTTCTCTTCCTATTAAAAAAGGAGAAATTTTGGTCAATCCTGGTAGACTGGCGTTCTATCTCATGAGCTTTCTGGGGATCGGCCCAGATTTGATTTTTCTCTTGTTTTTGCCTTTCGAACTTTTCTTCGTCGAAGTAATGCCGAGTACCCTTAACTCATCATGTACAATGAGTACCCTTAACTCATCATGTACAATGAAGTCCTTTCATCTCGTCCCACCTTTGCTGTGGGCCGTGGCAATTATGGACAAGAGTTGATTCGACGCCTGGAACGACCCATGTATGAGAACGGCGCTGTTTGCTCACCAAGAGTCGATTACTAGGGTCGCTATGCAATGCGTGACGCTACAAACAGGATATGGGTCGCAGTTCCCCTCCGAGCACGGCAATCTTTCCGTCCTGATTACCTCGTACGTCGATGTTTTGACCATAAGATCAACCGTCGATGTGGGTAAATCGAATCTGCATGGGACAAATCCTCGCAAGTGAGAACCGAGGAGACATCAAGATCAATCTCCAATCACCCAAAATAGTGAAAACGAAACAGCTGTTCAAGATTCAATCACATGGGATGCCGATGAGTACACGGCAACACAGTGAAAGCGATGAGCATGCAAGTGCGGTCATCTCCAACCAATAATTCATGCCAAGAAAAGGGAGTTAACCTGAAATCCAAGCTAAGCCCCAACTAAACGCCTTTTTTTCTTCATAAGGTTGTCGGGCAGTGTGATTTCGTTTAGGGCGGTAGGTGAGTGGAATTACTTTGGGTTGCGCGGAGTCAAAAGGATAGACGAAATAATAACAAATAACAATAATAATAATTAATAATATTATTGTTGTCAATAATAGTAATAAGTAGAGAGGTCTTGGTGGTCCCATCTCTCTCTCTCGTCCTCTCCTTGTAGTCACCTTCTTTTGCTTTGGGCGATGGGTGCCTTGTCCTTATCATTCAGAAAAAAGAGGGAGGACCAGCACGCTTTCCGCTTGTGTAGGCTTTTATCATTGAGGTGCATCATTCGCCACGCAGGGGTATGGACAGAAGGGTATCATATCATGCCAAGGGCTCCTTCGGGAAGGCCTCGAGCAACGGATGGAACCAATCACCGAGTAAAAAAAATCTTCATGATTTTTCGGGTTTTTTTCCTGAAGGTCGAGCTCAATGTTGATTGGATTATGTCAGCGAGCATCCATGCTCACGAACTTTTGAGTTTTTTTCTGAAGGTCGAGCTCCCTGTTGATTGGATTATGTCGGCGAGCATCCATGCTTCCAAGTTACGATTTATATTATTCCGGATGGTGTTGCGAACATTGAGAGATATTGAATTCCACGTACGTCGTTGACTTGTTCAATGCATCTGGACCGCTCTTTGACAAGTCCAATTTATAAATGTCTCCATAACTTTGTAAATGGGGAAAGGGAGAGGGAGAGAGAGAGTGAGAGTGGAGCTCTCGAGCAATTGAATTTTCCACCCTTTATCTAGCTTATAAACTCTTTTACTCTCCTCCAAAATTATATGTTAATATACACTTAAATGCATAATTATTTCTCTCAAGCAATTAAATTTTCCACCCTTTATCTAGCATATAAACTTTTTTACTCTCCCCCAAAGTTATCTGTTAATATACACTTAAATGCATAATTATTTCTCCTCTCTCTCTCTCTCTCTCTCTCTCTCTCTCTCTCTCTCTCTCTCTCTCTCTCTCTCTAAGAAAAATTTTACCAACTCTTGTAACTCTCAATCACCTGTCCCCTTCTAGAGAAAGGAGATCTGGTTTGGTTGGTAGCGGATTTAAATATGGGGTAGCTTTGTCCTCCCAATACTGACCATAAATAAGAGATTGGGGTCCCCATTGCTTCTGAGGTTTTTTTTCCCAGAGGAGTCACATAATGACTTATAGACTTCAACTGCCATCGGAGGCACCTTTACCTTTTCCTTTTCCTTTCTTTTTCCTTTTCCTAGAAAATTTAGCCAAGAAGACGCCGGTGGCCAGTGAAAAAGCTGATTGGAAAGTGAAGCTAGCAGGAACTTTCGTCGTATTCATCCTGGTTCCTAGTAGTTTTGAGTGCTTGTAATAACTGAGCAGCTCTGTTAGAAGTTGTTCGTGTATTAAAGCCTTTGTTTTCCTTTAAAAAATATCTCAACTCCAGCGCTCTACTTATATTATTTGGTAAGATGACTTGTGCGCAGATTTGCATTGTGAGAAATCATTTATTTAGTCGTCCTTTTTTTTCCTCAAGATTCTCAATTTAACCATGTGATGCTATTTTGTTGAAATTTAATTGATAGCAAAATACCTTTCACCGAAATTCTTTATTCGATTTTTATTATTAGGAAACGGGTTTTGTGGTGCGTACAAACATTAGTATTATCAATGGAGCACAAGGAGGCAAATAGCTACGTTCCAATGGAATTTAATCAATGTCAAATTATACAAAACATTGCTGGAATATAGTCGGTGACAAAATCCAATGATGTAAGCTACAATTAAGATGGACAGCAGAATTTAATCGACAGCTAATATATATATATATACAATTAGGATACGAGAATTGAAAGATAGTAGGTTTTGTCTGTTTGTTCGGGGTTTGTCTGTTTGTTTGGGGGCATTACAAAGAGTGAGATGTGGTTATTTAAAGCCTATAATCGACAATTATAAAGAGAGGAACAATTACAAACAAGAAATAACCTCCTTATTGAAATATTTAGATAATAAATTACGCATTCATCTAACCGCTTAAGTTTTTAGAATAGTTTGTTGTAATCTCATAAAATCTCATATGGTATTAGAGCCGGAAGTCCTCAATCCGAATCTTTTCCAACCTCATTTACCTCCCTAAGGCAAAGGACTAGACTAAGCATGAGTATTGGAATACTTAAATTAATAACTACACCTTAATGTAACAGCTTAAACTTTTAAAACGGTTAATTAGAGTCTCACAAAATTCCACACTCCTAATGGTTACTAGAAGTCACATTACCCACAAGAACTACCCAATGGTTATCTCCATGTCAATTGCTCGTTGTCCATACTATAATGACTTTGGGTGCATTTGGGAAGACTTTTGGGGAAAGTTTTTAGGAAAATACAAAGACCTTTAAGTTAAAGATATTTTCCAAAATGCAAACTGTGTTTGGTAAATTGTAGTCTGAAAGCCCTTTGTGAAGTATCTTTGAGCAAAATGGTGTTTGGGGGAATTACATTTACAAATGAGTTTTGTGGTAAAAAAAAAAATTATCAAAAGAAAAATTTTAAAAAATTGATCGGCAAGGGCAGGCGGCCGCCGCGACCTCCAGCGACCCCGAATCTGGGGTGGCGAGGTCACGTGACGCCGCCTCGACCTTCGGCGACCCCAAATCTTGCGCGGCGAGGTCACGCGACCTCCAATGACCCCGCCGCTACCTAGATCCAGGGCGTTGAGGTCATAGGAGGACCTCGCCGCCCCGGATCTGGGTCACAATGAGGTCGCGGGAGGTCGCGCGACGCCGTCACAACCCGGATCCGAGGGCGGCGAGGTCATGCAACCCAAATTGGGGGCGGCAAGGTCCTCCCACGACCTAGACCTCGCCGCAACACAAATGGCGTGGCGGTCGCCCTCCCCCTAGCGTCGGTCACGCCACCCCCAACAACGGTCGCCGACAATTGCTTGTCCTTCGCTAGCAACTGCTCGCGAAAGAAGAAGAAGAAGACGATGAATAGTGAGGGCAAAACCAGAAAAATGAAAAATCAATGAGGAAAATTTGGGAAAAAAAAATTTAGTCCCTCAGCTCAGCATTCTCGGTAAGCTAAAAGCCCAAGGCAGCCCCCAACCTGCCTTGGGCTTTTAGCCTTGTGAAGGCTGGCATTTCGGGGATGCAAACCCAAAAATAAATGTCAAACACACTTGCATTTGCCCAGGGGCCTTTAGAGGCCTAAAGGGCTTTGTAAAGTGGTTCCCAAATGCAGATTTGTCTATCAACTTTAAGGTTCTCATCAATAACTTCACATTGTTAATGACTCCACTGGCAAATTGTCGATTTTCTTCAAATTGCTAATAATTTTGTTCGTAAATGACAAAAATCTACTACCATCAACTAAGTTTATCACATGTAATAACTAAAAGTCGGTCATTTTTGTGTGCAAACAACTGGGTATCTTCTTTTAAAAAGTACTAGCAAATGTGCATGCCTATCACGTATATGTCAGAAAGTGAAATATGCAAAAATAAGTAAAAGCATTTTATTACGAAATATTTGAATCATTGATTAAAAAATGCACAATTGGAAGAAACTGTATGAATAGAAGTGAAAAGAGCAAAATACATTTTGAGATTGAACTTTTTTAATATAGGAATGTTGTTGTGGGATCCAAAAGATTCAAATTTCGTATAAAAGCGCATGAGAGATAAGATACTATTATCAACTTATCCACTTACTCATAGATACAGTTTTTGTAAATTAAATAAATGAGAATATTTGAGGAAAAATTGATTGATATTCCTTGAAAGTACGAGGTCTTCTTTACACAATAATATAGATTTTCTTTGTTTCTATTATACCTAAACAGATCTGGACGACTTTAGTTGCATGAACCGAGCTTAAGGGAAAAACTCAAGCAAAAGGGCATGGTGGTGCGGTGCGCCCGTTTCCACTTTGAGCATGATGTGATGTTTGAATATTGGACGCCCTTGACCAGGAGGGGAAGTACTCATTTAAGTGGTGAGGATATGTGCACCTTAAAATTGATTGCTCGTGCCACCCATGATAATTTTTTATTATCAACCTCACTTTAACTCTCTTCTCTATCTGGCTTTTACTCTACCTCTTTGTAGGGTGTGGAAATTGAACTCTACACCTAAAAACTAAACATCCTCACCCCCACCCAATTCACTTACCACTAGGCCTTATGCCTAATAGATGCTAAACACCATGGTTGGCAAGCTAATTGTCACCACTATAATAAGGATTTGTTGTGGTAAAAAGTATTCACTTTTTCTAATGGGCTCGGATCCAATTTAGTAGGCCCATTAAAAACATGGCCCAAGAAAAGATGGCTCCGAGAGAAATATCCGACCATGAATGGCTTGAGCTACACGCTATGCTTTGGGGCCTACGCACCCCTTACCCGGATCTAAGGGGCTGCGGACCGCAGTAGCCCCCGTACCACACCCGCGGGTTAGCCCCACCCGCCTTCTTGTCAAGTATCCGGCAATATTTTGACCCCGCAAGGTCTTTAGAGGACAAGACCCACCAAGGATTTCTTAACCCTATTTGGGGAGCACATTGACTGTGGTATAAGGAGGTAGTGATACTGACTTGAAAGTTAAGTCTCATATTTTTTTGCCTCTTGGACTCTCTCCTATAAAATGATTCGGTTTTCTCTTCTTCTCTTCTATCTCAATATTCTTCATAAGACTTAAGTATCGGACGGTCCTCCTAAAGTCAAGTTAGGAGGTTTCTTTCATTTTGCGATGTGTATCAAGATCCAATCCTCCAATGATTCGAGGCAGGCCAAAAGAAACCAAGAAAACTGTCCATCAACAAGGTTGATATATTTTTAAAAATATAAAAATAAGAAAAACTTATGACAATATTATATGATTTCAGTCTAATTATCTCCATTTGTCAGTGTTGATAAATGTATACTATTATGAAGCGTGGAAGCAACTAAATACCCGAACAATATTCTTGCACACCCAGGTGCAAACATCACGCGTAGGCAGAGGTGATTAATGGACCTTTGAGATAATCTCTTAGTGACAAAATAATTAAACGCTACTAATGTGTGTGTTTGGATGTGAAGAATAACTTCTATATACACAATTCAGATGTCATAAGTGTCCACAACAGGACGTCTAAAGGTATGGAAAGGCTTTGGTTCAACAAAACATAACGAGCTATTCAACCAGAATGTGTCTAAGGCCCCGTTTGGTTGGACTTTTTCAAGGGGCTTTGGGGGCCCAAAGCTCCTTGGGGAAAAATTTGTGCTTGGCAAGTGTTTTTGAAAGCTCATTTGTCAAATGTGGGCATTCCAAATGCTGAACGCTGAATACTGGGGAAGAGGTGCTTTGGGCATTGGGAATTTTGGAAATGCAACCGCGTCACTGTTCATCGTCTCTTCCCCTTCGTCTTCTTCTTCTTCCCCGCCCATCCGGCTTCTTCGGCAATTGCCACTGCCACCTGAGGGTCGCGTGTCCTCGATGACCACCGCCTGGGGGTGGCGCAACCCGCAACCCAAGCAACGTCGCCTGGGTCGTGCAGACCTTAAGTGGCGTCACCTAGCGCTTGCGGACCTTAGGCGACGCCGCCTGAGGCCACACGAACCTCAGGCGGCGGCGCCTGGCACGCACGAACCCCAGGCAACGCTACTTGGGTCGGCGCGACCTCAAGCCGCCATATTTGGCCTTTGCAACCTCGGGCGGCCAAATCTAGCCGCCATTGCGGCCTCAGTGCCTGAGGCCGCAACCCAGCCAAATCTAGTCGCCGTCCAGCAGTTGGCCAGTGGTTAGCCTTGATCGGCGCCAAATTTGATCTTCAAATTTTAAAAAAATAATAATAATAAAAGCAAAATTTTATCACAAATATTAGTTTTGTCAAACAGTATTTATGCTAAAGTTACATTTTAATGCTATTTGAGACTACAATTTACCAAACGGTGCAACATTTCGAAAAACCTATTTACCTCAAAAGTATTTGCATTCTCCTAAGGGCATTCCTCCAAAGCTGAACCAAACGGGCCTTAGTCTAGAAAAAAAAAACCTTTGAAAAATGTGAACAAACTGGGTAAGGACAGTTCGTTAAAGCTTGGATGAACCAATAGAAGGTGAATAGATTATAGAACATGAGAATGTCGATTTGCTTCAAATGAACTATTTGCGGAAGATGACAGACCATTCAGCAAAAATCCATGAAATTGTCAAGAAGGACCGCATGGAAAAATCAGGTCATGCTATAGACGATGTAGATTAAATTACGAGGTCCTTTTTACTTTTTTTGGTGCAATTTAATTTATCTAGTAATAGATATTAAAGTTTATTTGTGAAAATATGTCTAAACAGATGTAAATGACCCAAGTCAGGCAAATCGAGCTCAAGAAGAAAACAACTCAAGTAAAAGGTTGGTAGGGTGATGCGACCATTCACCCTTGCAACATGATGTTATCTAGTTATGAAAATTGATAAAATATTTAAATATTAAACAACATCTTCATCTAACGGCTTAAATTTCAATAATCGTATCAAAATCTGACATGATATTAAAATATAATGTCTTAAATTTTCATCTAATAACTTAAACTATTAAGATAGTTAGCAGTGAAATGCAATGGTACCACCAAAATATCAGGTCTTTCTATTATCTTTTGCATCATTATCAGCATTTTTCTGCAGCAACAGAATGCCCCATACCCTTGAAGCTAATGAGGAAAGTGAACCAAGTAAACCTCAAAGTAGTGGTGGTCTAGCATTCTTTATTTCACTTAGTTGACCCGCAAGTGGAGTTATTAGTGTGGAAGGTTTGCTTGCACCGCACTCAAATGCTCTTCGAAAGATGGAAAACCCTCATTTTCTGAGCGTGCTGAGCACTTTTCAAAGTCTACTGCGAAGTATTTGATGCTCTTTGTTTGCTTTTCTTTAATGGAGTGCTGTCAGATATTCTTTAGAATCTCTGAGAACGAGAAAGAAAGGTTACGCAACTAGTTACATTAGATTGACATGCTGGAGAGATCATATGGTGATTCACCCGAGCTGGTATTACACGATCAACTGGATTTTTTTATCTGTGAGTCCCATGCGATCAACTATCAAGATGAATATGATCGACATACCATATATAATTTATTTTTTCATTAATTCAACAATTGTGCACTCTTATGATAGGGCAAACAATCATCTAAATTGATTTTTTGGGGATAATTGTAAATTATAAAAAATAATAATAATAATAAGAAGAAACCAATAAACTTGTTGAGAAATCTTGATTACGCAAGAAAAAGCATTTTAGGGGACAAAAAACTTACCGAATAAGCAAAAATATATATAAAGAGTCTGAAAATAAGAAGGTTTTATTTTCCTTTGAGTAAAAACGTGGGAAAAATAAATTAATAAATAAAAAGAAAATGCAAACCTTGTCTTTATCCACTTGCCCCGGTTGCTCTCCAATCTTTGAATGTTAGTTGGGAAAAAGCCAAAAGTCATTTCTTCATCGCCATGGTTGTCCGGCCTTCCTAATAGTCATAATGATGGACTCTCTCTCCCTTCTTCATTAGCCTACTTCAGGAAACTTTCAATTCCCAGGAGCTCAAGCATTCCAAGAACTTCCAATCGAAGACTTACCATCAAAGAGGTTCGTTTACGAGAGTATTTGCACAAAAATCTTTGAAAAAATAGAAAGAAGTTTAAATTAAAGGATTTTGGATAAATGAAAATAGTGTTTGGTAAACACTCAAATCTTCTAAAGGGCTTTCGTTAAAAACTTTAAAAATAATAGAAGAATGAGTGAGCTCGGGGAACTCTTGACAACCGTTGGGATAGCTAAAAGCTCCGCTGGTAACCCGTTGCTAAGATTGCTCAACCTTAGGTGACATTGATTGGGAGATAGAGGCTTGGTGACCCTCAACACCAAATGAAAGGCTGAAAGCTTTGGCAACCGCCCGTCACATAACCTTGGTCAACATAGATCTGGAGATAAAGGCTTGGCGACCCTCAACTTGGGGAGCCTCAACCTCGGTGACACTCAACACAATGATCTTTGACCTCGACAACCCTTGGGAACCCTCGTCGACACTCACAATATCTCACCTAAATTGCAACCCTCCAAATCTTGGCTAACAAAATTGTGGCCCTTGGCTACCCTCGACGACCGTTGGCAACAATTAGATAGACTCGCACAACCCTTGACGGCACTTCACACTGACAAACTAGATTTTCAACATCAATTTCAAGAGGGAAAGGATTGTTCATGAGGGCAAGATTGGAATGTGAAAATGTTGGTATGGGCAAAGTTGGAAGAAAAAAGTTTTTTTTTTTTTTTTGGTAAAGAGGAAGAAAAAAGTTTATTTAACCCTAAAAGCAACATTTCAAAAATGTACATGTCAATGTCGGGTCAGACTTGCATTGAGATAAGGTACATTTGTTAGTACGAATTTAAGTCTCAATATTTGGTGACGTCCTTGGACCAAATAAATCCAAATATATCCGAATAAAATGTTGAATAGGAAATCCGGGCAGTGAAGGGATAAACTCAGATTGGAAAGATAATAATAATAACTTAACAAACTTTGTTATCTTCCGATGATTGAGTGATTGAGCGATGCATCCAGTATTTTGCTTCACCATCGCAACAGCATGGTGGAGGAGAGAGGGATTGGTGGGTAAGGGAAGAGTAGAACTAGATTTTAGCTAATTTAATGAGGGCTTAATGGGAGAAAATATCATTAACCTCTAGATTTGGCTTTTCGTCAATGCAAAAGCCCAAGGTAGTCCCAAGCAATGGACTTTAAGGCTTTCGAAATACAATGGCATCTCCTCAAAACTCTTAAACAAAGGATTAATATCACGAAAAACCTTAAATCGATATACTTGTAATAAGTTTGCCCAAACTAATTTATTGACCATCAAAAATCTCAAAACAGATATATATGTGATAAATTTATCTCAAACTAATTTTTTATTACCAAAAACCCCCACAAACAGGTACATTGTGACAAATTTTCCCTCTATTAATTTCCGTCAAATTGAATTAATACTGTAAAAAAATCATAAACTAATATACTTGTGACAACCTAAAACCGGTACACCCGTCAACTGTCACATGCCATCCAACTCAGCAATTTGAAGATCAAGTTTAACGAAAATTAACAACAAATAAATTTATCACATATATATATATATATATATATATCAATTTAGATGCCACAAATTAATTTAAGGTAAATTTATAATGAGTATATTAATTTTGAGTTTTTCGTGTTATTAACCTAATTGGCAAGCACTACTCATATTTGCCTAAAGACCTTTGGAGCCCCAAGTCCATATACATAGTCCAATCAAACGCAGCGTGAGACAAAAGAATCACGTAACAATTGACCATGAAGAGCGGCTTGTATACTCATGAAGCCTACGATCTAGCATAGATGACCAGTTCCAATAATAATCTTCGATAATTGCATCAACATTCGAGTGAAAAGGCAGACCACGTTCCCTGAGGGCATTAATGAAACAAAAAGTATTCTTATTAATTTCCTAAGATGACTGAATTTCTACATGATAATATTCACATGCGAATTGCTTGCTGATGTATTAAAATCATGTCTTCTCTCTATTTTACCGAAAGATAAATTCATGGCTGCAACAAGCGTACATTTGCCACATTAACTTCTTTGCATAATTCTTCCTGAATTCTTTGCATTCCTATGATGAAGGAGAGATTTTGCCGAAATATAAAGGATTTTAGGTTAAAATATTTTTTCAAAATGCAATAATGTAAAGTGTAATTAAAAAGCGCATTAAAAATCAACTATGGTTTAAGTGCTATTTGGAAAAAAACTACAATTATAGAAGACTTAGTTATATTTTTCATTTAATAAAAAGTAAATTGAAGCTCAATAATCAACTAGGCTCAAGCGATGACTGGACGCCAACAAGTTAGATCTTACGACGGCAACCCTCATTAAAGTCATGTGACCCCAACCAACCCTCGCCTGAAGTTATACAACCTCAAGCGAGGGCCGCCAATGCCAAATCTAGCATTGGCTCATTGGCGATTAGATCTGCCCCTACTGCTGTCACACATAAGTAAGGGTAAAACTAAATTTTTGAAAGTATAGCAAGAACAAAGTGAGAAGAAAAAAATTAGCTAGCATTCTAAAAATGATCAAAGTCAAAGCTAGGTAGGATTTGCATTAGACTTAGGAAAACACCTTAACTTTGGTTCGAAGGCTTTTAGAGGCCTAAATTTGAATTTCAAAGACCAACCAAATGCAAGCCGAAGTATACTTTCCCTTTTAAAAAAATTCTTTTTGCAATTATCACCTAGGAAATAATAAGAATCATAATACAAACTAAAAAAGTATTTTCAATACACAGAAATATAGAACTCCATGAAAGTGCTATAGAATGATCTTTTTAAATTTGAACTCGATGTTGGAATTCACTGGTACATCTCATTTTATGAACCAAATTAGCGAGCGTATTTTATGAATTAACTATGATTGTCGTTTAGTCGTGCATCACATTGTTGCTTTTTTAAATTGCACTTGACTCATATTATTAATGTAATTCGATAATTGAAAAATCGATATATGTATATATACAAGTAGATAGATAAAAGTAAAAAGTACGGGAGCAACAGCCACTCTCACCGGAAAGTCGCAGGACCATTTAATGACGAATTATAGAATTCCAAGGAAGAACCTGAACCTATTTGTGATTGACTGAGTGAGAGAATCTAGGCCCCAAAGTTACCCAGGATGTGACTCATCACACTGATTTTCGAGGCTCTTGTCTCACCCATGTTGGGTTACCAACAACAGTTCCATAAGCACTAAAATTAAAACTTAATAATATATATAAGTACATGTTATCAAGGCTAGACACAGAACGTTTATAAGTAGGGAAATGGCGCTTATGAGATAATGATACCATAATTTTTTTTCTGTCATGATAATGATACCATAATAACTAATTATAGAATATGAATTAAGTTTAAAATTTGCACAATTTATGACTATCATGAAAATTCTAATTAATATTATATTTAAACATGAAGTTAATATCATGAAAACCCTAAATTGGTCCATTTATGACAAATCTATACCATGTTAACTTCTGTTAAATTTTATTATTAAATTATTGAGTTAGATGATATGTGACAATTGACAGATATGTCAATATGGAGCTTTATCCTCCATTTTATTAACTTGTAGTTTTCCATGATATTCATATAATTTAACGAAAACTAATGGAAAATAAATATATCACAAATGTACCAATTTAGATTTTTTGATAATCGAAAAATTAATTTGGAGATAAATTTGTCGCAAATTTACTGGTTTAGTATTTTTGTGGTCAAAAAAATTAATTTTAGATGACATTATCACAAGCATATTAGTTTAGAGTTTTTTGTAATACTAACCCTTTAATATAAAATGTCAAAGAGTTTATGAAATTTTTTCCTCACATACCTAGCGAGGACGTGCACACCTTGCACAATTTCAAGGCGACGATAGGGTAGTGATGCACCTCACAGGACGGGAACAAGAAATATAATCCCGAGCCCCGTCTTATAGACTTGTCAAAATTGATCATAAACCTGGTTCTTAACCTATATTTGATTGATTGTGTTATTATATGAGTTAATTATTTTCAGTAAATATATCATAAATAAATTTAGACCTCACTTTATGGGGTTTAACATGAGTATTAAGTGGGTTCACAATTTACATATAGATCTCGTGCTTGCTTACTTCGTGCTTTCAATTCAATTTAAAAATGAATTTTCCTAAATTGAATTAAACATGAAAGTATTTTAGTAATATGAATATGAATCATTATATTTATATTGCATTAAAATAGGTTAAAACATATTAAAATGGATCGATTTGAATTGGATCATTTTCGATTCATTATGATTTGATCCATCCGTTTGATAAGTTTGCCAATGGTTTAATCTTGAAAGATAATTTGGTGAAAAGTTTATTCTAACGCCTATCTAAATAGTAAATATACGGTTTCCGGTAAAGTCAACATTTGGACTCCACTTATGGAGCGAGTAAAATTTTTTGGTTACTCGCGAGGCGCGTGTAAGGTTTGCGTGTGTCAGCGTGTGCGTGCGTCCGTCTCTGAGGGAGAGAGAGAGGGTGGTGGGTCAATGGGTCCCGCAAAAAAAGTGAGAAAAGAGTAAAATAAAAACTTAAATGGGACCCACCTGACAATACAGGAAAAAAATCCCATGAAATTAGATCTCCCACCAAAAATAAAAACTCTTTCACATCAATGCCTATTTCAAAAAAAAAAAAAAAAAAGAGTAGATATTATTGTCTACATCAGATAGCATGGAAATTGTGTTATCTCTTAGCATATATTTTATTGGTTAAAGGCAAAAAAGTTAGGATAAGAAAAACATATGGTAGAAGTACTTAATGGATTTATGACAAAACATACAAAAACATGCATGAAAGAAAATTACCATATGCCAAAAATTTCTCAAAATTTGTGCTTTATGAGAATATATTTTTCTATTACATCAAATAAAAAGCATATCTTGGTTAGATAAATCGAGAAATTATTAATTTCCTTACCTATTGATTGTGAAGTTAGCAAAATTAGCCATTTAGATAGAAAAGACTGTATGTCATCAAAGGAAAATTTATGGTGGGGCTAATTTTACTTTCGTTAATTTCAAGTAGTAATTAGAGATGCAAAATAATAGATAAACAAAACGATGGATTGTTTGATTTTAATTTTAATAAGAATAATGCTATAATTAACCCATCTTGTTATTTCAAATCTTAAAACACCTGCTTTGTTTGTAAAAAAATGTTACCAAATTGACACGATAGTTCCAACTTAATTATGTAAAAAATTATACTGTATTTTTGCACGTGGCATGGGGCAAATTTTGATGTTGATAACTAGGGAAAATCTTTCAGACACGTGTGGGTAGTCCCTACATATCCCCTTTTTTTTGTCTCCCAATGTGGGATTCTTGTCCCACATCTGATTTCCCCCTCCCTTAGGTGTGACTTATGTCCCAATATGGATAATGCTATAAATGGTTCATGAATTTTGACCTAATATGTAATATGAGCCTTAAATTTTAACTCAATATGTAATTTTATCCTTTAAATTTTAATTTGTTCAATTCCAATATGCAATGTGGTCTTTGAACTTTAATCAATGTATAATAATTTCTTCCTTGAATTTTTAATTTATTTAATGTAATTTCTAAGTTTGCCCAATGAATAATGTCATCCATGAACTAGCACAATGTGTGATTTTGTCCCTAAATTTTTAATTTATTTAATGTGATACATAAATTTTTTGTAAAAGTTTAAATTAGTCCATAAACTATATGAAAATATCCAATGTTAACCTTCAATTAATTTGAGTTTAGAGACAGTGTTGAACATTTTCATGTAATTCATTGACTAGTTGAAACTTGTAATAAAAGTTTAAAAATCATATTGAATAAATTAAAATTTTAAGAACTATATTACACATTAGGTTAAAATTCAAGCAACACATTGTTGCATATTAAATCAAAGTTCAAGAATTATTTATGCCATTTTCCCAATCCAACGTCACTCCAAAGCCATTCAATGTTTATCGGTAGGTTTCTTGTCGTCATGTGTCGGATGAAAGGGTTTTTATCCGGAACTTAGACTACACTTTTAATAATAAAATAAAATCACCTGAACTACCGTAAATTATTGAATTCGGTGCCTAATTGCGGACTTCTGCCATGAAGAGTTACCCGCTGAAACTAGGTGCAGTTTTTCCGACCAAGAAAAGTAGGTGCATTTTTGCCTTTTGAAGTGTAATTTCTTTAAATCAATGAATTTTAAAAAAAAAGATGGACGTTTGTGAAAAAATTTCACTGCAAACACAAGTTTTTTCTAAACAAAGGTGTTGTCAGAGACCTTTGCTCTCACGTCATGGGGACTAGTGACGGAGAAAGGACCAGAAAGGAAGCAAAGCAAAGCCAAGATTCCCCGAGAGTCACGAGCCTCAGCGACCGACAGTTCAGTACGGACAATTCAGCTGACTCACCCAGAAAAGCCAAGGGGATAAAATAAGAATAAAAATTGGGAAACGCGAAGGTGTGAAGGCGAAGTTTCAGATGCAATGGCCAAAGCGGTTTTGTCCTCTCCGATTACGATTCACCAGCCTTTTTCCCCCTTCGAATCCGGACACGATGGAGCTGACGCACGATGCGTGCGTGAGACTCGCTCGCCTCGCCTAGCCTCGCGTCGCGTGCATTTCTGCATTCTAGGTTAGCTAAACAGGATCATCATGCATGGTCGGATGCTGAGCTTTTGGTCAGAGAGGTGCGAGCTAGCGATCTG
This sequence comes from Eucalyptus grandis, assembly GCF_016545825.1. Classification (NCBI taxonomy): domain Eukaryota; kingdom Viridiplantae; phylum Streptophyta; class Magnoliopsida; order Myrtales; family Myrtaceae; genus Eucalyptus; species Eucalyptus grandis. Next base: position 30,746,844 of record NC_052612.1, read on the forward strand.
GTTAGACCTAAATTGATTTTTTCTTGATAGTATAGTAGATATGAATAATATTAACATAGGATACCTAGCTATCAGGCGAAAGGGAAGGGCCGATGCCGGCGCATATTCCTTGGGACGTGTCTTTGGTCGCACAAGTAGTAGTTGAAAATTTGAGAAACCATTTTTGACTTTGGTTTACACAAAATGCCATTGATGCTTTGTTCTGGTCATTAGTTGCTCGTGTATGATGTGTTTCTAATGGAACAACCCTGATAAAGTAGGAGCAACTAATCATCTCTATGTGACCATGTAAAAAGATTATTTGTTTTTATCTTCTTATGACGAAGAAGTTGAGTTAAGATGAGATGGGTTTTGAACTTACTAAATCTTTTGTTAGCACGGAAGAGGCTAGTCAAAATTTGAGCAGTTAGTCCAAACATCAAATTGTTTGCACCTAGTGATTTAGGAAACTTAATTTATGTCATGTGACTAATCACGTAAAAGTTCAATCTTTAGCTAGTAAGCCAATTAGTAGAACTTCATTTTCAATTTTTTATATTAGTAATGTTTTTTTCCTAAAAAGCATATCTGAGAGAGCGTAAAGCAATCACGGTGAGTATATAACTAATATAGCGGATGCATGAACCTTCTTAAGAGGCTGTGGGCACCATTGACTCCCCATTTCCCAAGCAAATATTTTTTTAAGGATAATCCAACCAAAAATCCTAATATCCCAAATGTTTGTTCGTTTTCTATATCAGTGACCCAAAAGTACCTTCCATCCAAGTGGCTATTTGAAAATTCGGCATGACGGCGTGCATGGCTGTTGAAATGACCTAGCTACGCTCTTGGTCAATGTGGTAGCATGCGTCCATCACCACATCAGATCCATTTGCTTGACGTTGTCCACGAAAGCTCTCACATCGGATTTTTAACGGTCACTGTGGATTGAACTTTAACGAGGGGTATCTTTGACTCAATGGTATAAGTTTAGGGTATTAGTGAGATAAACAAAAAAAAAAAAAAAGTTTAGAGAATTGATATCTCACGGGGAAAAAATATGATTTTCTGTGAAATCATCCCTTTTTGTTTAATGTAAGCAAAGCTATTAGACCTCCATTAATAGAAATGAAACCCATCAATGACAATTCTTACAAACAATCGAATTATTTTGGTTTGTATCACCCTATAATTAGGTTGTGGTCCACTAAAATTAGGTGGTAAGTTAACATTTTGAAACTTTTATTCTAACATACCTCACATATGCATCTCAATAATCTCTACCTCACATGTCGGTTTAATGTTAACTCTGCTCCCCCTTAGCTCAAGTATCCTTCTGTATGATATGGTCCTACGGAGACAACCCTGGCAAAGTAGGAGCAACCATAACTTTGTGCAAGTACGTAATCATCTCTACATGACAATGTAAAAGAATTATTTGTTTTCATTTTCTTATGACAAAGAAGTTGAGTTAGGATGACATGAGTTTTGAACTTATTAAATCTTTCATTAGCAAGGAAGAGGCAAGTCAAAATTTGAGCAATTAATCCAAGTATGGAATTGTTTGCACCTACTGATTTAGGCAACTTAATTTAGGTCATGTGACTAATCCACATAGAAGTTCGATCTTTAGCTAGTGCCAGCTACTACAACTTTATTTTCAATTTTTATATTTTTTATGCTTTTTGACTAAAGAGGGTATATAGAAGCATATTTAGAGAGCATAAAGCAATCATGGTGAGTATATAACTAATATAGCGGATGCATGAACCCTCTTGAGAGGTTGTGAGTACTATTGACTCCCCATTTCCCGGGCAAATAATTTTTTAAGGATAATCCCACCAAAAATCCTAATATCCCAAATTTTTATTCATTTTCTATACTAATGACCCAAAAATACCTTCCATTTGAATTGCCATTAAAAACTTCGCATGACAACGTGCATGGCTGTTGAAATGTCCTAGCTACGCTCTTGGTCAATGTGGTAGCGTGCATTTATCATCACATCAAATATGTTTGCTTGACGTTGCCCACGAAAGCTCTCACATCAAATTTTTAATGGCCATTGTACATTGAACTTTAACGAGAGGTATCTTTGACTCAATTAGTGATAAAAAAAAGTTTAGAGTATTGTACGATTTTTTGTGAAATCATCCCTTTTTGTTTAATGTAAGCAGAGCTATTAAACCTCTTCTAACATAAATGAGACCCATCAAAGACATTTGTTACAAACAATTGAATTATTTTTTTCTATATCATCCTATAATTAGGTTTCTAATCCACTAAAATTAGCTAGTAAGTTAACATTTTGAAACTTTTATTCTAATATATCTCACACATGCGTCTCAACAATCTCTCCCTCACACATAAGTTTGGTATTAGCTTTACTTTTCTTTAGCTCGGGTATTCTTCTGTATGATGTGGTCCTAGAGGAGCAACCATCGCTTTGCACAAGTATGTAATCATCTTTACCTAACGAATGTGAATGGATTATATGTTATTGTTTTCTTATATGTAATCATCTCTTGACGAAGAAGTTGAGTTAGGATGAGAAGAGTTTTGAACTTACTACATATTTTGTTGGTGTGGAAGAGACAAGTCAAAGTCTGAGCAATTAATCCAAGCATTGAATTGTTTGCACATGGTGATTTTGGCAACTTAGGCACTGTTTGGTAACCATCCAAGCAGTGCCTGATTCTGATTTTTTATTTCCAGAATCAGTTTAGGACGAGAATCGCGTTTGGTAAAATTTTTGTTTTCGGGACCAAATTTGTTCCCGGGAACAAATTGGGAAAAGAATTAAGAAAAAAAAAAAGTTAATTCTTATTCTGGGAACAAAATTGAGAATCAAAACTCTTCTTCTTCTTTTTCTTCTTCTTCATCGACCGCCATCTTGCAAGCGCCACCCGTCGCCACCCACCGCCATCCGTCGCCACCGGTCGCCGACAACTGGTCTGGCGAGGCCTCCCCAGATCTGGCGAGGCCGAGCCTTGCCGGTGGCTAGGCAAGCGTAAGGCTCACCCAACCCCGACGAGGCTCGGCCGACGAGGGCCGGCGACGCCGGTGAGGTCACCAGCCCTCGTCTAACCGGTTGCCGGACCGGCGACCGACCTGAAGAAGAAAAAGAATAGGAGAAAAAGAAAAGAAAAAGGGAAAAATATATATATAATATTTAAATATTAAAAGAAATTGATTTGGAATAAAATTAATTAACACGGTACCAAACATAATTCTATTCCAAAATTAGAAATTTTGGATAATTACGAAACGTATTCTTTTACTCAGAATCAGTTCCCGATAACATAATCAAAAATAATCATTTCTTATCAAAATATGTTCTCAGAAACTGAATCGTTACCAAACGCGCCCTTAATTTATGTTGCACAACTCCACTAATAGAACTTTATTTTCACATTCTATATTACCTATGTTTTTTTCCTAGGGAGGGTCTTTAGAAGCAGATTTAGAGAAAGTATGAAGTGGTCACGATGAGTATATAAGAGCGGATGCACAAACCCTCTTAACAAGTTGTGGGCATCGTTCACTCCCCATTTACCATGCAAATATTTTTTTTTTTAAATAACCCGACCAAAAATTTTAGTATCCCATATTTTTGTTCATATTTCCAATGTCTTAACCTTACCTCAATAACCCAAAAGTACCTTTCATCTGTGTGGCCATTAAAAAATTCGACATGATAGCTAGCATGACTGTTGAAAATTTGACCTGGCTAAGCTCTTGGTCAACGTGGCGGCGTGCGTCCATTATCACGTCAAATCCATTTGCCTAATGTTGTCCACAAAAGCTACCACATCAAAATTACACAACACCAATTTTCTATTGTAAGACTTTTACTAACATCTCAATAATTTCTCCCCATACGTCAGTTTAGTGTTAAGTTTGTTCTCTCTTAATTCAAATATCTTTCTATGTCAACATGTCTCAACTTGAATCTCCAACGCTTATCTTCATTCTAATCTCTTTCTCCAAGCTGAACCTTCAAGGCCTCATTTAATGCCCACTTTCAACTAGGTCTCTTTCGCTAGGTCAAACTATAAGGGTACTACACCATAACACTCACTTTCAACTAGTCCATTTCATCGGACCAAATGATAAAGCTATGCAGAAACTACACCAATTGCAAGATCCCTTCCTTGAAATACCGATACACATTAGGAGGAGTCACCAATCAACTATCGACATTATTGGGAGGGCATAGTAAAAAGCCAATACATACCCTCGTTCTAGTCTTTCCATGCTAAACCATGAAAACTACCATCGAAACCGCATTGCTACTACACCACAACACCCACTTTCAATTAGGTCTCTTTTGTCAGACCAAATCATAAGGCTACTACACAACAACTCTCACTTTTAATCCGGTCTCTTTCATTAGACTAAATCATAAGGCTATTTAAAAACCGCATTGATTATAGACTGCATTACTACATCACAACACCCACTTCCAATCAGGTCTCTTTTGTCAAACCGAACCATAAGGCTACTACACCACAATACTCACTTTCAATCCGGTCTATTTCACTAGAACAAACCACAAGGTTGTCCGAAAATTGCGTTAATTACAGACAACGTCGTCATGTCACAACGCCCAATTTCAGCTAGCTCTCTTTTGTCAAACCGAACCATAAGGCTACTGCACCACGACGCTCATTTTCAATTTGGTCTCTATCGCCAACCCGAATCATAGGATTGTTCGAAAACCGTATTGATCACAAGATTCTTTTCATTAGGTATTCACCTAATACGGTTACACATTGGGAAGAGTCGCCAATAAAATATTCAGTCAAATCTACTTTCACTTAAAGTTTCTCCCTTAATTCAGGTATCTCTCTACGTCAACAAGTTTTCAACTAAGTTACATTAAGTCCGCGCCACATAAGCGCGTGCATCTCAATGGATTAATGACCTTATTTGACAGCTGCCCTTATAAAATTGGGTAGATCGTTGTCCATCCTAATTCGACATCAGTTTTAGTTTTATTTTTCTAACGAGAAAAACGGACACGCTTATCATTCGATCCGATGTGGATTCCAGGTGACTTTTATGGAAGTTGCCCCCCAAATCGCAAAACAGTGCTCCGCCGCAAAGCGGGCTGGGAGCTCCACTAATCGGGAGGGTTTGACCGGTCGCGCAGGGAGCAATTAGTAAAGGGGACGAGGCCTTGGCGAACGGGGAGGGACAAGTGTCAGGCTGGAGAGGACAAGTGTTGAGCGGCAGGGGTGAACGTGGTCGATGGAGCGGACAGCAGACAAGGCGAGACCGACCCTCCCTCACGGGTTGAACCCCTCCCCTCCTCTTATCTAATTCCATAATTATACCCACTAATTAACCCAAAAAAATATTTTATTTACTTATTGCATGTATGCATGTATATCGATTACTTGGAGTTTTTTTTTTTTTTTTTTCTAACACACTTTTTATTTTTTTTTAAACGGGGAAAAAAAAGGGGGGTTATCGCTTTAAATAGCCCCACCTAAATAAAATAACAGCTTCTTTTCTTTCTGGGTTCGGTTTCTTCTGCTACTGCCTGCTGCTTTCTCGGTCTTGGTCTCGCACGAGAGCCGTTTTTGCTTCTTGTTCTTCTCTTCCGTTCCCAGCTGCTCCCGATCTCCGGCATTTACTAGCTTTCCAGTAAGTTTGTGATTTTTTTTCATCTTTTTTTCTCAAAAAAAGGGAAACTTCTTTTAGGGGGGATTAATTATTTTTGGGCTGGCATTTTTGGGTGTGGGAGTCACGAGTAAAATGTAGCAACAGTAGAGGATAAAGTGGCATTTTCTGAGGAGGGGGTTGGAGAAATACGTGGGGGATTTTTCTGTTTCTCCTACCTACTCGAATTAAAGAGAGAAACGGAGAGAGAGAGAAGCCCTTCTTCTCCAGCTCCCCCCTTTCTTGTCTTCATCAGTTCGCTTCCCGGTGTATCCTTCGCCGGAATTAGTAACGACCCATTTCGTTTTTTCCTCTGAATTTTCTCTTTTCTGGGGGCGTTGCAGGGGGTTCTTCTTGATCTTGAGGAGGTGATTCTGGAGGTGATTCTGGAGCAGATCAGCTCAGCTCTCTCGGCCCCCGTTGGTGTTTTGTCTGTAAAAAGCTTCGGTTCGTGATCTTGTTCTTACCCTTTCATGGTGGACTCGTAGATTCTGCAGCTTAGTTGCTCTGTTCCCGAGAAGCTGAATTTAACTGCAGAAATTTCGAACGGCTTACCTGAAACTGTGGATTATATGGAGGACCCGGGGGGGAAGGAGCTCGGAGCTCAGAGCTCGTGGATCCCGGCGACCCCGGCCAAGCCCATTTTGCCGCGGCCGGGGCCGGTCTGCGCGGACGCGCGAGAGACCGAGGCGAACGGCGAGGACTCGTCGGAATCGGACGAATTCCCGCCCGGTTTCGCCCCGATTTGGCGGGCCGGCGGGGCCGGTCCATCCAGCAGCTCGGGCTGTGGCCGCGGCGGTGGCGGTGGCGGTGGCGGCGGCGGCGGCGGCGGCGGTGGCACGGAGACCAAGGGGGGAGGCCTCGACGATCTGGCGGCCGCCGGCTTCTACGGCCAGGAGGAGACCGCTGGGATGTGGCCGAATCTGTCGGTCTCGGCTGGCCTTGGGGTAGAGAGCGGTCACTTCCGGGGCCTGTTGGCCCTGGTGGATGCTGCGGCCATGGGAGGGCCGCCGGACGAACGCCCAAGGAGCTCTTTCATCTCCTTCTCCGATCCACACGGGAGCGGTCCGTGGCCGTCCCCGAGCCGCGCGGACTTCAGGGCCGCCAAGCCCGATCCTCCGCACCGTCCATGGGTCGATGGAAACCAGTGGGCAAGTTTTCCGGGTGAGTTCGGACTGATCTTCTTTGGGACTTGCGCATCCGCTTCTTTTTCAACCGTCTTAAACTGACACGACATGACACGTCATCATAATTTGATTTACATGTCAGTGTAACTGACTAAACCCGACGAATCATGTGGACCCACGTCGGCGCCCGGATCCACTTGCATATGTGCACGTGGATCCATAGGCCGTCGAGATTTGTTTTATTTTTTATGAAATATTTTTATGATCAATCGAAATTCGACTTTATTTTATATTCGACTGGTATACACCACGTCATCACTTGACACGTGAGTCTCGGTCAAATATTCGATACGGTCGAACTTTTTAGAATTTCTCATAAGTTTTAGGTATTCAATATAAAATATCACCCGGGCCCACCAACACAGGGTCCCCCAAATCAAACCCTTTATCGATTAAAAGGTGTATTAATATATTAATTAATCGAAATTTGACTTTTTCCATTGTTTAACGATTACCTTAATATCTTGTCGTCCGATGGCTTATCCACTAAAATGCTATAAATGCGCCATGCTTAACTTTTTGGGTCGTTTCTGGTACGCCTATAGGCTATAACCCCGCCATACTTCTTAACGTATAATATATTTATGCTACCCAGTTCACATGGTACAGTGAAAAGATATCCAAGCTAAAGAAAATATAAGTGACGAGCTGATGCAAAGAAACGGTTGAGTGAGCGATTCATCTTGACCGTGTATGAGGATGTCGGACTCGAGAAGGTAGAGATTAGTAGTTAGCATGGCGATGACTGAGAAGGACGCGAATATGGAGTCATGCGGTACAGAAGATGTTTCACAACCGCAGTCTAGTCCTTTCACATGCACTTGCATATTAGTCAGATTGCATCATCTCCATTGATTGCTCGATCTGAAACTTATGCATCGCCGTGTCGTGCAGATGGGCTTGCAAATGCTCAAATACACGCATACGACCTGAACTTGCCACCCTCGGCGGCTGAAGATGCAATGTCGAAAGGATCGATCCATTTTGCGCCAATTACCCCGGAAAAGGCTCTTGGAGTGGAAAAGAGAATTGCTTCTCAAATGCCCAGCATATGCATGTATGAGAGGCGGAGGCTTGAGCATAACATGGAGGAGGTGGACAGAGATGTCACCAAGAGGCTTGGACCTGAGAATGGTCAACAAGATAAAGAGCTCCAAGAGCCGGTGATGGGGTCGCCATCTTCTGCTGTTTCCACATTCATGGAGAATCACGACCCTGAGAAGGGAGACGCCCAGATCATGAACAAAACTCCGCAACAGAAGTCGAGAAGGAAAAAACACAGGCCAAAGGTAGTGAAAGAGGTAAAGCCGAAAAGGACTCCAAGGTCTACGGCTTCAAAGCCTGCTGATGGGGGGAAGACCACAGTTAAGAGAAAATACGTGAGGAGAAAAGGAGTTGAGAAAACACCAGCTTTACCCGAGGAAGGGGCTGAGAACTCCTCCGTTGATCCAAAAGTACGCCAGCCGCCCAAAAAGTCCTGCAGGAAGGCCTTGAACTTCGACATCGAAGAACAGCCAATGGAAAAGACACTTCACGCATCAGCGTCTGTTTCAGAATCACCAGCACAGGATCTCCAAGAAACTAGAAGCGTTCAGCAGAACGTAAGCGAGCAGCTTGCCCAAGAATTTGAGGTCTTTCTAGAAAACAGAAACAAAAGTGAACTTGACTGCAGCACAGATCCAAAGAAGAAAGACTACATTTCAACAACCGAACAGGGCATGGTAGATATGAGTTTTGTCCAGGATAACCATAATCCAGAGCACTCAGATGCTGGTTATGCAAGGAGGATCCTCAACAAGAAAGGCCAATTGACCAGCAACAATGGATGCGAAACCATTGCACAGGTCATCCCAAGAGCCTATCCAGAAGCATGGGGAAAAGTTCAGGAGGCTTCCTACTGCAGCGAGGGCACAACTTTGGTGGGGGAATACAAAGCACAATGTAAGAGGAAATTAGATACTTGTGAACTTTCAAAATTTGGCAGCACAAATTTTGTCGGAGCCCAATACAATAGCTTAGAAGCATACATGGCAACGTCTTGGGTCCACTTCCCGGTGATACATAAGAGGAAAAGAACGGAGAAGGTGCAGCAAAATACGGGGACAGCTCACGCTTCCACAGCTAAAGTTACTGACTGGAGCACTCCACCCCAACCCAATTCCTTTTATACAGCTACAACTAGAGAGTTCGGAGCAGAACTCGAGAATAGCCAACATAGTGTCGGATGTCTCCTAGAAATTAATCAAAGAAACAAGACGACCAAAAAGAGATCCAGGGCTCCAACTCGGGTACGAGATTTTGCCTCATTAATCAGGCTCCTACCAGATGATTCACACAAACAAGCAGAATACAGCTACTCACAGAAATCGCACTCTTGCATAGAAGCCCTTCTAGAGGAGATACAATCGACACTGTCAAGAAAGAAGCGGACTAAGAAGAGACTCTCTCTTGTTACTTCAGCCTATGGTAGTGCATTGCAAATGCATGGACCACTTATGATGCACAATAATCAAAGCACTCTTAACAGATCATCAGGTACCTAAGCAAAAAGTCACCCATCCTTTGGGTTGGCTGGTCCAATCATGTTCAAGAGACCCTAATCTATAAACTGATTGATTTCTTATTTCTTGCAGGGGCTCAAACAGAGTTACTGTGGAGACAAATGACCTCTTTAGATGCAATCATCAAACAATTGGAGCAATTAGATATCAACAGAGAGACGGATGGAATTCAAAATTCATTAGCATCATATGAAATGACGAATCACGAGCACAATGCACTTGTTCTCTATAAGAGGGATGGGACCGTCGTGCCTTTCGACAATTCATTTGGTCCAATGAAGAAACGACGCCCACGACCAAAAGTTGACCTTGATGAAGAAACCGGCCGAGTGTGGAAGCTTCTTTTGGAAAATATAAATAGTGAAGGTATTGATGGAACAAATGAAGAGAAGGCAAGATGGTGGGAGGAAGAACGGAGAGTCTTCCAGGGGCGTGCAGACTCATTTATCGCACGTATGCATCTTGTTCAAGGTATGTATCTATATTCAAAGGATCCATGTGACCTCCAAAAACCAATCTGCCCATTAGGTGGATAATGATCAAGTCCACAGTACTACCAAAATTTAAGATAGCTGATTAAGTTGTTCCTCATCAAAGCCCAACTAATCTATTTCCCCAACTGCCTTGTGAGAGAGAAACAGAGAGCATTATTCACGTTAGAGCACAAATGGAACTTACCCCTACTGGATCCCCTCATTCTGTGCTGACCCGAGCCATGCAATTAACATGGACCAGGTCTATAACTTGCTAAGCTTCAAAAGTGCCAAGAGATTTCTCCAATGACCTTTTAGATTAAGTGATGACAATACCTACTAAACCCTTTGCTAAATGACACTAAGTGGGAGAATTCGAGAGGATAACAGAGAAGTTGCAAATTCTCTAATAAAGCAGTTAAAGCACAAGTGTTGACTGTAGAAATCACAGTTACCTGTCAAGTAATAGAAGCAGTGCAGCAAATAAGGATTACAAACAGACTATATAAAAAGTTTCCCTTAAAGCAATTGTAATAATTATTCACCAAGTCCATACAAAATTCAAAGTGCTGATACTAACACATGTCTTTCAAGAAGTTCACTGCCCTTATGTGACAGCTCACATGTTGTTCAAGAAGTTCACTGCACCTATGTGACAGCCCTCAGCCATTACTTATCGACTTCACCAACTGCTTAAAGAAGATAAACGTGATGTATCTCTGCAGGTGACAGACGCTTTTCTCCATGGAAAGGATCAGTGGTTGATTCAGTTGTAGGAGTTTTTCTAACTCAAAATGTATCAGACCATCTGTCTAGGTAAATTGGCATTTCTGATACAATGTACTTGACATCTTCCTATCTTTCACTGAGAAGGATTCTCTCTCCCATTTTCTTGCTTTTGCAGTTCAGCATTCATGTCAATGGCATCACGTTTTCCCCAAAAATCAATCCCCAAAATGTGCTCTGATGAAGGAACTGCAATAATTATCAATGAACCAGACACGGACATCTCGGAGATGGAGTACCCCTTGAGTGAAAAAGATCTAAACGAAACAGTGTGTGGCCAGAGCTCAATCACTAACAATGAATATGAGAAGAATGAAACAAAAGAGGTTGTCAACAGCAATAATTTTGTCAGAAGCAAACCTTGTAGCATTAGAATAGCAGATGAACCAAAATGCCAGATGTCAAATTCAAGTACAAGTGTTTCAGAGAAGTTCTCTTCTTTCATTGAAGATATTTCAACTGCTGAAATAACCCAAATAGAGGAGGGTCATATCAAAGGAGATGGGAAAGCAGAAAGTTCGTCTCCAAATTCAGTAATATCATCTCAAAGTTCTGTGGACTCGCCACCACCTCAGGCTGCTGAAAGGAGAGGATCAAGTTCAGATGTTTTGATGAATACTTTTTTCAAAACCGACAGCTTGGAAGGTTTACAGTCATTTATGCAGCTATTGGATATGGCTGGCTCAAATGTTCCACTAGAGCCGTCTGTTCGTGAAATTGAAGATGTGTCAGTTAACAAGAACATGGAGAATGTAGTGAGTAAATCCAGTGAGATGGAGGATGGTGAGGAAACGCCGCAAACAGACACTTCATGTAGAAGATCTGCCTCAAATTTCACCAGCTGTCTGGGATTTTCAGAAGTTGAGTGCCCAAAAAAGGTCATACAAGAAACCAACTCTTCTGAGAGTTCCAAAAATGAGGAGCAAATTATCCAGGATGAAGCAGCAATAAGTTTCGCTATAACAGACAGTAAGACAACAGAGATTTGTGTAGAAACGCGTGAGCATTCAGTCAAGAATAATCAACCATGCAACAGCTGTCTAGGAGATAGGCCTGCTGTGGACCGTGAGATTGTACCTGAAGCAGCGTGTCAAGGGGAAACCAATAAAATACAGACAAATGTGTACTTCTCAGAACTTTCAGGGGAAAAAGAAAGCACAGGCACAAGGGACATTTCAAAAAGTGCTGATCAAGAATCTGCAGATGCACACCCTTCTAAGCATGGTCTTTCGCTAACTGACGAATCAAACAAGATGAATATAAGAAATACGAAAGGAAAGAGTCGCGGTGCTGGTAAGGAAAAAAAAGAAGATTTCGACTGGGATAGCTTAAGAAGACAGGCAGAATCCAAAGGAAGTAAAAGAGTAAGGACGCCAAACACAATGGACTCTGTGGACTGGGAAGCTGTCAGATGTGCAGATGTCAATGAAATTGCTGATGCCATCAAGGAACGAGGAATGAATAATGTACTTGCAGGAAGAATCAAGGTACTACACAAAACATTAGTTAAATTACCATTAGTTACACGGAGGAGGCTTCATATGATATCATGAGCCTGGGCAATGTGCAGGATTTCCTCAATCGGCTTGTGAGAGAACATGGAAGCGTTGATCTAGAATGGCTCAGGGATGTTCCACCTGACAAAGCAAAGTATGGTCTAAAACACTTCTGGTTTCATTTGCACATCATGGCAAAATGCATTCATAGACAAGTGTCTTTCTATCGAAGTCAAATGCTTGTTATCTTTTATCATAAACGTGAGTTTCATATGTTTTCCCCAGTAACTGTTATTATAAAGGTACTCTGATGTGAGGCAATGTTGGTTCTTCAGTCATACAAATGGAACTGTCTTTGATCCTCACATCTGGCTTGGGCTTTGTAGAGAATTTCTGCTCAGCATGAGAGGCTTGGGGTTGAAGAGCGTCGAGTGTGTGCGGCTTTTAACACTCCACCACCTTGCTTTTCCAGTAAGTTTAAGCCATAACCAGATAATTCATCATTGTTTTGACAGATGATGTCAGCTAGCTGCCATTGTGAACAGGTAGACACAAATGTTGGACGAATAGCTGTAAGGCTTGGATGGGTACCACTGCAACCATTGCCTGAGTCACTTCAATTGCATCTCTTAGAACTGTATGTATCATCCAGCCACTTATTAACCGATTCAACAAACCTGCTATGCACATACTAATCTCTGGGTTTGTACAGCTATCCTGTCTTGGAATCTATTCAACAATATCTATGGCCAAGATTGTGCAAGCTCGATCAGAGAACATTGTAAGGATACTATTTCCTAATTTGGTGCACAGTACCTACTCTAGATGGAATTTACAACAATCAGTAAAGTAACAAAATCTTTGCATGCAGGTATGAGCTGCATTACCAGATGATAACATTTGGAAAGGTATGATATTATTCAGTTCGAGGTTCTCTTTTTTGTTCTCCCCTTTTATGCCGCTCCAGATTAAGTATTCAGTTACAGTACCCATGGCAGTTCAGAATGATCAACAGATGTGAAATTAATGCAGGTCTTCTGCACAAAAAGCAAGCCAAATTGCAATGCCTGTCCTATGAGGGGAGAATGCAGACACTTTGCAAGTGCTTTTGCAAGGTATCATCATCACCAGCAATTATGTTCCTGTCCTGTCCTGTGTGAACACAGCCATATTAAGTTCCACACAAACAAGACCACTACTTCCAAAATAACTTTGTTTTAGATGCATAAAATTTAAAGCTGAAAAGTATGGCCTAGGCAAAAAGTACAGCAATAGATGCACCTACTTAGTTTAAGGAAGATGTTAATTCTAGAAAATGTAACTTTCCACATCCAATTATAACTTTTTTTTGGGGGGGGCTTAGTTGAGGACTAATTACTGTTTTCTTTTCTTGTGATGATGATACTTCAATAGCAATAGGTAGAGTGAATGTCATTATCACAGTGCTGCAAATAGTACCTGAGAAGAACACATGTTTTTCTGTATATTGAGCACTCATATTTTGTGCAGTGCAAGGCTTGCTTTACCCGGGCCGGAGGAAAAGAGCATAGTGAGTGCAATGGGAAGAAATATAGCCAGCCAAAACATTGGTGAGAAATTGCCTCTGTCTTTACCACTGGCAAAGGAGAACTTAGAAGAACAGCAAGAAGCAAGACCTGGAGCAACTAACTGTCAACCTATTATAGAGGAACCTGCAACCCCAGAACCAGACTGCACTCAGATAGCAGAAAATGACATGGAGGATATGTTTTCAGATGATTTCAACGACATTCCTACGATCAAACTTAACATGGAAGAGTTCACCCAGAATTTACAGAAGTACATGCAGCACAACATGGACCTTCAAGAAGATGACATGTCAAAAGCTTTAGTTGCTTTAACCCCAGAAGCTGCCTCCATTCCTGTGCCTAAGCTTAAAAATGTGAGCCGGCTACGGACAGAGCACCTAGTGTAAGTCTAAACTTCTTGACCACTCAAGTGACTCACATATGATTCTCATTCTTTGAATGTAATAAAACCTTCCATGATGGCGAGACATTTTAGTAGACAATGATAATGGCATTTTCTATTTCTGCCCTATAATCTTTCCAAATCAATTCAACCTATTTCAAATAACTGTCAGATATGATATTCCATGAGACCTAGACCAGCCAAGGACATCAAAGTATAAGAGAAAACAAGATTCTTGATGAGGATAGCCTTAGATCCAGATGGAAGAAAAGTCTCAATTTACTATCGCACCAAGTGAAACGTATATAGGAGTCAAATGGTTCTCTACAATCTTATAGTTTTTGTTTACTGTCTTGCAGGTATGAAATACCAGAGGGACACCCTCTTATGCATGGGGTCAGTTAAAATTGCATCGTCTTGGAAATATAACAATGTGCATTTACTTTGTGTTAATGTCATTTTCCCATATGCAGCTGGACAAGCTAGAAGCAGATGATCCATCCAAATACCTCCTTGCAATATGGACACCAGGTGAGTAAAAATAATAAACAAGCTTAAAGAGTCCAAGTTCATGACATTTTGATGGCAGTTTGCAGTGATATCAACAATAAAAAATAGAAAATTTTGGGCCAAGTTGACTCTAGTGTTTTTGTTTGGGTGTTTGAAATGGTTTCGTAATCAGGTGAAACAGCTTCTTCTGTTCAACCACCTGAACATAGGTGCAATTCCCAAGAGTTTGGCACGCTTTGCAATGAAATAACTTGTGTGTCGTGTAACAGTATAAGAGAGGCAAATTCGCAGACTGTTCGTGGGACATTTCTGGTTAGAATAGCCATAATCTCAGTATCTATTCTGTACATAGCAGTATCTCAGTTAATGAAATCCATCTGATTGGAGTATACCTGATTAAGCAGATACCATGCCGTACAGCAATGAGGGGGAGTTTTCCGCTAAATGGCACATATTTTCAAGTTAACGAGGTCGATTATGCTCTGATGTCTACATTACTGAACACCTTCCCTTAAGGTCATGCTAACAGTGACTGCTATAATGCAGGTATTTGCTGACCATGAGACAAGTATAAATCCTATAGATGTTCCTAGGAGTTTGTTGTGGAAACTTCAAAGGAGGACTGTGTACTTTGGAACCTCTATACCAACAATATTCAAGGGTAAACAATGAAAAACAATTGCTGAGTACCACAATGTCTTAATGGCTTCTAAAAGCTGGTCTTTGTATTATAGGTTTGTCAACAGAAGGCATTCAGCACTGCTTCTGGAGAGGTGTGTAAATGGCCAATCCACTTTTTACGATATTGTGCTAATTATTATATTTAATTAACTGCTTTCTTGGATTTTTAATGAATATGCAGAACTCTCAGATTTAGGAAGAAAAAAGTGCACTTATTTTTGCTTCAATCTTAAAGGCATCTGAAATCAGTAGACCAAAGAAGTCAGTTTTACATAAGGCAATTAGCGGCAGGGCCCACAAGACTCTGAATAGTGTCTGACTAATCAGGCCAAAGCATGACTAGCAATGGTTTCTGATGGCTAGTTGACAAAATTTTCTATTTCTACTATAATAGGTGAAAGGCAACAATATGCATCATCATCTCTATAGTCTCTACAAAGAATTATATGATCATTATCATAGATGATTCTATATTCACACAGTCAAGTATCACTTTAAGTGATCTGAAGACCTGATCCTAACAGGGGTTAAGAATGCCATCCTCTAAACCTCCGATTCCCCACTCACCCTGCATCCCCATCCCCATCCCCATCTTTGCAGTCATATCTCCTTGCGCCTCCATTATAGTATACCTTGACTTAGTAAGCTCCTTTGGAACTCATGCCCAGCTTCAATATTTTAGATGCTTTAGACATCCAATAAAAATCTAAGAAATAATTGCCAGTGTTGGCTATATAATAGTTAGTAAGTGTGACAACTTGAGTTCTCATCCTTTCAAATCAGCTTCAATATTTAAGATGCTTTAGACATCTAATAAAACTCTCAGAAAATTGTCAGTGTTGTCTATATAATTGTTAGTAAATGTGACAACTTGAGTTCTCATCTTTTCAGATCATGTATTCCTATGAAATGGAGTCATATACACGATCAACTGGCTGCCCATTTGAGATTAGCAGTGTCTTCACCAAGGGCTTCCTAAAGCCTTGTGAAGGATTCGTGAAGCATTTAGTCTGTTAAATCTTTCTAAGTGCTTCATTTCCAAATGTCTCTCTTCCAGAGAATCTAGGTCTACATAGGTTTTGTCTATTTAATGTTTCTTACGCAGCCAACAAAGAACATATGAGAAGAAAATCAACGTTGAAACATGATGCAATACAGAATCATGACAATGCCCAGTAGGATGGCTAAAAAAGTGATCCTCTCTATAAGTGGAAAAAGTTGAGAAGATGCTCAATCAGCTCTGGAATGTCGAGCATCTCTGGCAATAAATATGTCTTGGAAAATGGATATATCAAGAATGACACGAGCTCTCATGTCCTCAAATAAATTGACTGGAGTTCCTTCACTCCAGACGAAATAATGCATCCTAAGGGGTTGGAGCTGCCTAGACCAGAGATTCTTTACTTCGTAATATATCCAAGGCAAATAGTGCATACTGACAAAATACTTCGTAGGCAACGCCTATTAGGCATAAACGTCTTGTTCTATGAGCATCTTCCATGCAATCATGTGCATTGGAAGAAAATGCTACAATAGCAATTAACTACTGTGCTGACAAGGAATTTGCAATTTGCAGGATTTGTTTGTGTGCGGGGATTTGATAGGAAAACACGGGCACCCCGTCCATTGATGGCCAGGCTGCACTTTCCGGCTAGTAAGTTACCTAAGAACAAAGGTAAGAAGGGCGATGGTCAATAATGCACACTATATCAGGTGCCGGCAAGAGCAGATCAATAACCATGTTAGGCGAAGCATTTGAGGAACCATGCCTTGGATAGCGAATTCCGGCAACCGTGCGAACCATGGCCAGAAGTTCCGCAAAGCAGAGATTTTAGGGATTAATGAGGTTGTTGTAGTTACTCATCTCGTGCTCGTGTTTGAGCCATTCTTTCATGTCAGTATACAACTCTGGAAGCTTTGGACTATGGAAGATTTTTCACAGGGCTATGCAAAAGCGGGGAGATAGTTTTAAGCTATAGAATTCCAGCTACAGTGTACAGAAGCATTGCTTGAGAGAGAAGCTGGCGGCTTGTACTTTCAAAGGCTGTGAGGTCCATTTAGGAAGTATCCCATCACACATCTCTTCATCCTCTTCACATGAAAGCTCCTTTACTCATCATATATTATCACAAGAATGGTGAAAGAAATTCAAATAAAAAAATTAAAAAAAAAAAAGGTAGAAGTATATACCCTCAAACAAGTACGCAGGGGACAATTTGTGCGGGTAAAAAGGCTGGTAAGAAATTCGTCACTTACAATTCCCGTCTAGCAAAAGCCTCGCCCTGGATGCGTGCTTACTCATTAAGCCCATCTTCATCATTGCCGTATGCACTTGTGCCTACTTTTGGAAGCCTCTGCGAACAAAACACACATCAGAATAGCACTCATGACCCTACATTTTCTACACTAACATAAAGTAGGATGTCACAGTGAGCCCGCGAGTGTTTCATAAGCGTGGAGTACGCTGCCGTGCCTTCGCCATTCACCCCCACTGGCATTGCACAGCTACTAGGAGTAATTAGACCCAAGCTATAAGAAACATCTTAGGAGTTTAGGACTTTTTTTTCTATCACACAACTAGATCTTCTCATGTGCCTTTCGTCGAATGCCCTCGAAGAAGAAAAATATCAGCAACAGAATAGAATCTCACTATGAATATCCAGACTGCGTACTATCTTACCGAGGGAAACATTGAGACACGGCGTAATGTCTACACTGCAAAGACAGTTTAGAAAACCCAAGCCCGTCCGAACAATCAGACAGATAAAACTAGAAGCTGCCTCAATATGGATGAATCGTCCATATGGCCTATAAACAATCTGGACGAACGACCTTCATCCAACCAATTCACCTGGAGAAAAATGCCAGATCCCAACATGAATCGACATCGACCGAGTACTGGTAGATCTTGCGCGTCATAGATCGATCCAGAGCGTAGTCGTGGCCGCGTGACAGACATTATAGAACGGCGGAAATCAGTCGCGCGACGAGGCGAAACAAGCAGGAAAGAAGAATCCAGGCATTTGACACGACCTCGATTGGACACGAATCGAATCGCCCCGAGCCGAGACGTATCGGTTCGACCCCGGCGATCGGACGACCAGTCGAATCCGAGCGCGTGCGCAAGGTCGCAGATTCGGAAGCTTACCGGATCCGGAAGACGAATCGCGGCGGCCGGCGGCGGATGGAGGAACCGCTCGCCGGAAGAGTCGCCAGAAGGCGGCGCGGTCCGCGATGCTTCTCCCATTTTTCCGATCTCTTTTTCTCCTCCTCCGTCTCTTCTGCGGAGGCTTGTGGCTTGAGAGAGTTTTTTCCCTCGTGATTTTTGGTTTTTCGCGGCCGGGTGCGCTCGAAATGGCGCGAAACGGGAATCCGGGGCTTTAAGTACGGCGCCCCGAATTTTATTTTTTTTTATTATTTTTTTAGCGCTTTACCGAGCAAGGCATGCTGAAAGAGAGAGAGGGGGGGAGATATGGACTTTGAAGTTGCTTTCGAATACTATGAATAATTCACAAGTGAGACTCTCTATACGTTTTGCAGGAAAATGAATTATTTTGAAATTATTTTCTGAAAATGGTCGCTTGTGTTATATTTTTAAAAAAATGAATTAATTGAATATGTATTTATCTTTTATAAAAGTATTTAAACATGAAGTGTTGTCAATGGAGAAAATATTTTCCATTAACTAATTATCTGATTTATATAAGTGATTGTTTTTAGAAAATTATTTTACAAATCATTCATTATCCACAAAAACAAATGAAGCCTTTAAAATAAGTGAATCATGCTTTGCGAAGATTTATCATACACCATTAGTTCCCTTTCTTTGATGGATGGGTACATTGAAGTTGAACAACCTCTCTCCTTCTTTTTTTCCATTATACATCTTACCAGAAAAAGTAGTTCTCAAAATAGTTCTCTCTCAAGATGATTTTTTTCCAAATCAGACTAATCTTATATTTAAAACATGTATATACAAAATTTCCACGAATTGCGTCGGCCTCGTGTCTCGATAACTATACAGCTCTTGCCACTCGAGAGGGAGCGTAGTCAATTTAGCCAACTGACCATTTTTCTAGACTAATCTTATATTGAAAAAAAACATATAAATGGCTTAAGAACAAGTATTGAAACTAAGTTTTTAATAAGTCTATTTTATTGCAAGCCAAAGTAGAATTTAACAAGTCCTCCCCCTCCCTCTCCCTCCCTTTCTTGACTTTTTTTTTTTTTTTTTTTTTTTGAACAAGCTCCCTTTATTGACTTTATAGCCTCTCTTTTTTTTCTCCTTAACTTTTGAAAAAGAGGAATTTGAGCTAAATCTCTCATTCCCCTCTCTCATTGTTTTCCATGCTATTTCCTCTTGTTTCTTTCCTTGGATCTAGTTTTTGCTCTAGAAGCTTTGCTCTCCTAATCTTTTGTTTGTGAGTTGTTCTATCCGATCTAATTCTAGATTTGGAAGTTTCAATGAATAAGCATTCCTCCTTTAGTTTTATGTTCACCGTAATTTTGGTGCAAAACCTGTGCTCATCCAACTTGTTATTGTTAAAAGCTTTTATGTTTCGCACTTGCTAGAGGATTTGCTCCCACAAGTGTCAAATATGAGCTCATTTAACATGTTAATGTTTTCTCTGAGTGATGATTGTGTCAAGGTCACCGAACCTAAATGCATACCGCACCAAACATAAGGCTGCAACCATAATTAAAGATCTCAATGTGTGATCATCACAAATGACGACGTCTAATTCGATAATTGACCTCTGATCATTTCGCTTTAATGCAATCACGTATTTGTTTATGAAGGATAAGAATATGATTATCTTTAGCAATGCTCTAATGATATACCTTAATTTCCTAATTTGTATTGGAGCTCTATAGGCCGGCCTTGTTATGGTGACCTTCAAAATTACCCATAGATATTTTCATGTATTATTTTGATAATAAATGGAAATTTCTTTTGACAAAAAAAGAGAGTAAAACTTAAACAAAATATACGACAAATACTGTTTCTTAGGCATAATATAAACATTTACAATTTTAGACATACCAACATCTTGATCAAATGAAATTGCACTCAAAGTATCAAATGAAATTCGAAATATCACAAATAAATTAAATATCGAATAATAAAAAGGTACGTATCCTATCTTACGTCGTTTTCTATCGAGATTAAAGTAGTTCATTGTGTTATTTTGTTCCTGGTGCTAAAGCTTGAGTTCTTTTTTTTTCCCTTTTTTGTTCGAAAAGGTTAGGCTTTTCTTGGATTTTGCCAATAAGAATGTGACTTATGTTTTCGAATTGACGAACTCAACACTTCAACCTCCAACTCAGCGTACCAATTATTGTCTAATCAAAGGATAATCTTGGATTGAAAAAAAAAAAAAAAAAGTACACAGGCGATACTGGTTTTGAGGTAAGAAAACATGTACCACGGGCGTCATTATATCTTAAAAAAATCTGTAAAATTTAAAGTTGTCGAGATTATATATATAGATATAACCAACACTCATTCAAATAACTGGGATGATTATTATATTAACGAGAAGATTGTAACTACTTATCCAATTTTAGATGATCGTGTTTAAGATTAAATCGATGAACTAATAATCATGCTAATTTTGGTGTTAGGAATAAAAATTAAAGCGATATAAATTTACCAATTATGAAGATATGATAGGTTCTTGTATAGGTTATTCACATATTTATTGATGATCTATGTATCGTCATGTTTGATATACAATTAATGAAAAAAAAAAAACATACTTATATCGAGATAATTAACCAATGATTATTAACTGATAATATTGTAGTAAATATGTCAATGACATAATTACATAATAATCTTAACTGTACTATTATGTTTTCTTATTCATAATTAACATTATCTTACATCAATTGAGGAAACATGACTATTTCGAGATTAATCGATATTGTTGCCATCAGTAGTGAGCAATTTCAGATTTTGTATAGATTATATCAAAGACTTACCCACTAGAATAGGTTCATTATGTTTTTTAACCTAGAACCTAACATTCTTGGGACTTGGAATCTACTCTATCACATATTCCAAAGTCAATTTCAGGTTATATTTTTATTATTAATTGAACAATTACAATAAATTATAATTTTTATGGTTAATATAAAAAAAATCATAAATTGGTAGATATGTGATAAATTTACCCAAAAATAATTTTTTTGACTACTCAAACTAGTACATTTTTAACAAATTTATTCCAAATCGGTACACTTATGACAAATTTACCCTTATATTAGTTTATGTTGAATTTTACTATCAAATTGCAACATTAGATGACATATAACAGTTGGTGTACTAATTTAGGATTTTACTTTCCACTTATACAATCGTAACATTTTTGTATTTTTCGTGGTATTATTCCAATTTAATGAAGGGTATATTTGCGACAAATGTACTAGTTTATGGTTTTTGGAGTTAAAAAAATTAGTTTTGGATAAATTTATTACAAGTATACCAATTTAGGGTTTGTTGTTGTCATTTAGAATAAATTTATCATAGATGTATCAGTTCAAGGATTTTTGTGATAAAAAAATTAGTTTTAGGTAAATTTGTTACATGTACATTAATTTGGGGTTTTCGTGGTATACTTTTAATGACCACTATTTGCTATTACAATCTATTGATTGTAACTTATATTTAGACACACGAAACATAAGAAACATTAACAATGTAAAAGTCTCAACCATAAAATAAAAGTTAAGACTAGTGATGTCATGAATTACTATAGAATTGGAAACATAGAATGAGAAAAACACAAGAACTTATTTCATGTTTTAGATTCCAAGGTCCATCTACCTAGATCCTATAACTTATCCAATGAAATAGGTTTCCTAATATTTTGAACCTATAACCCACCTTGCATATCTTAAAACCTGGAATTGGACAGGTTTCCTTTGGTTCAAATTTTTTTTTTTTTTTTTATATATTCCAAATCTTATCCTGAAACCATACTCACTCCTAATCACCATAATAAGCATTACACGACCCTATTGTCCATGGCTTTTGCAATTTTGTTAAAATCCTGCAATGTAATGTCAATGTTAAAATTATG
This sequence comes from Eucalyptus grandis, assembly GCF_016545825.1. Classification (NCBI taxonomy): domain Eukaryota; kingdom Viridiplantae; phylum Streptophyta; class Magnoliopsida; order Myrtales; family Myrtaceae; genus Eucalyptus; species Eucalyptus grandis. The sequence goes on from NC_052612.1 coordinate 30,769,219, forward strand.
ACCATCGAAAAAAAAACATATAAATGTTACAATCAAACTTTATTAGAAAGTCATTTAACACTTTCACCATCACGAACGTTCTTATGAATATTTTAGGATGCGTTTGAAAAAATAAATTATTAAAAAAATGATCGTTTATATTATTTACAAAAATGAACGAACAGAAAAAAATGTAATCTTCAAATAAAACATTTAGGTATAAATTATTATTGGTAATGAAAATATTCTTTATTGATAACTTATACTAAGTGATATAAATGATCATTTATAGTAAAATAATTTTTAAATTACTTATTTTTTCAAAACAAACAGAGGTTTAGGGTATATATATTTCATGGAAAATTAATGATTTGCAAGATATTTTCCTGAAAATGATTGATGAATGAACAAGAAATATTTTCCTCGCTCGCAAAAGTGTATTTGTGTAAAATTAATGATTTTTGAAATATTTTTCTAAAAATAGTTATTTGCATAGCTTACAAAATATATTGATGTAAATTGTCTTTGATAATAAAAATAATCTTTTTGGATAATTATCTCGAGCAGCACGAGCTATCATAACATATTTTTAAAACTATTAATTTTTCATTAAATGAATAGGATGTTAATCTTCCCCCTCATTTCAGCCATGGGAGGATTGTCGGCGTTGGTAGTGAGGCTCTCTATATGTTTTGCAGGAAAATGAATTATTTTGAAATTATTTTCTTGAAAATGATGGTTTGTGTTATTTTAAAAAAGTGAATTAATTGAATATTTATTTATCTTTTATAAAAGTATTTAAACATGAAGTGTTGTCAATGAAGAAAATATTTTTCATTAACTAATTATTTGATCTACATAAGCGATTGTTTTTAGGAAATTATTTTACATATCATTCATTATCCACGAAAGCAAATGAAGCCTTTAAAATAAGCGAATCATGCGTAACGAAGATTTATCATACACCATTAGCTCCCTTTCTTTGATGGATGGGTACATTGAAGTTGAACGACCTCTTTTTTTTTTTTTTTCCCCATTATATATCTTACCAGAAAAAGTAGTTCTCAAAATAGTTATCTCTCAAGATGGTTTTTTTTCCAAATCAGGCTAATCTTATATTTAAAACATGTATATTACAAAATTTCCACAAATTGCGTCGGCCTCATGTCTCAATAACTATACAGCTCTTGCCAGTCGAGGGGGAGCGTAGTTAATTTAGCCAACCGACCCTTTTTCTAGACTAATCTTATATTGAAAAAAAAAAACATATAAATGGATTAAGAACATGTACTGAAGCTAAGTTTTTAATAAGTCTATTTTATGGCAAGCTAAAGTAGAAATTTTGACAAGTCCTGCCCCTCCCTCTCCCTCCCTTTCTTGACTTTTTTTTTTTGAACAAGCTCCCTTTATTGACTTTAGCCTCTCTTTTTTCTCCTTAACTTTTGAAAAAGAGGAATTTGACCTAATCTCTCCTTCCCCTCTCTCATTGTTTTTCCTGTTATTTCTTCTTGTTTCTTTCCTTGGATCTAGTTTTTGTATCTAGAAGCTTTGCTCTCAATTCTAGATTTGGAAGTTTTAATGAATAAGCATTCCTCCTTTAGTTTTATGTTCACCGTAATTTTGGTGCAAAACCTGTGCTCATGCAACTTGTTATTGTTAAAAGCTTTTATGTTTCGCACTTGCTAGAGGATTTGCTCCCACATGTGTCAAATATGAGCTCATTTAACATGTTAATGTTTTATCTGAGTGATGATTGTGTTAGGGTCGCTAAACCTAAATGCATACCGCGCTAAAGGTAAGGCTGCAACCACAATTAAAGATCTCAATGTGTGATTATCACAAATGACGACGTCTAATTCGATAATTGACCACTGATCATTTCGCTTTAATGCAATCACGTATTTGTTTATGAAGGATAAGAATATGATTATCTTTAGCAATGCTCTAATGATATACCTTGATTTCCTAGTTTGTATTGGAGCTCTATAGGCCGGCCTTGTTATGGCGACCTTCAAAATTACCCATAGATATTTTCATGTATTATTTTGATAATGAATGGAAATTTCTTTTGACAAAAAAAGAGAGTAAAATTTAACAAAATATATGACAAATACCGTTTCTTAGGCATAATATAAATATTTACAATTTTAGACATACCAATATCTTGATCAAATGAAATTGCACTCAAAGTATCAAATGAAATTCGAAATATCACAAATAAATTAAATATCAAATAATAAAAGGTACGTATCCTATTTTACGTCGTTTTCTATTGAGATTAAAGTAGTTCATTGTGTTATTTTGTTCCCGGTGCTAAAGCTTGAGTTTTTTTTTTTTTTTTCCTTTTTCATTTGAAAAGGTTAGGCTTTTCTTGGATTTTGCCAATAAGAACGTGACTTGTGTTGTCGAATTGACGAACTCAACACTCCAACCTCCAACTCAGCATACCAATTATTAAATCTAATCAAAGGATAATATTGGATTGGAAAAAAAAAAGGTACACAGGCGATACTGGTTTTGAGGTACGAATACATGTATCATGGGCGTCATTATATCTTTAAAAAATCTGTAAAATTTAAAGTTGTCGAGATTATATATAATGAATACTCATTAAAATAACTGGGACAATTATTATATTAACGAGAAGATTGTAACTAATTATCCAATTTTAGATGATCGTGTTTAAGATTCAATTTAATTAACTAATAATCATGCTAATTTTGGTGTTACGAATAAAAATTAAAACGATATAAATTTACCAATTATGAAGATATGATAGGTTCTTGTATAGGTTTTTCACATATTTATTGATGATCTATGTACCGTCATGCTTGATATACAATTAATAAATAAATAAATAAACGTACTTATATTGAGATAATTAACCAATGATTATTAACTAATAATATTGTAGTAAATATGTCAACAATAGAGGAAACAAGATGTAACATATGACTATTTCGAGATTGACTGATGTTGTTGCCATTAGAAGTCAGCGTTTCGGATTCCATACATGTTATATCAAAGACCTACCCCCTATCCACTAGAACATGTTTATTATGTTTTTTTAACCTAGAATCTACCATTTTGGGGACTTGGAATCTACTCTATCACGTGTTAGGTTATATCTTTATTATTAATTGAACAATTATAGTGAATCATTATTTTTAGGATTAATATCACCGAAAAAAATCATAAATACAACATATGTGATAAATTTATCAAAAAATAATTTTTTTGACTACTCAAACTAGTACATTTTTAACAGATTTATTCCAAATCGGTACATTTGTAACAAATTACCCTATATTAGTTTCTGTTGAATTTTACTATTAAATTGCAACGTTAGATGACATGTAATAGTTGACTGGTGTACTGATTTTGGATTTTAGTCTCCATTTATACAATTGTACCGGTTTTGTATTTTTCGGGATATTATTCCAATTTAACGAATGGTATATTTGTGACAAATGTACGAGTTTATGGTTTCTGAAGTTAAAAAAAATTAGTTTTGAATAAATTTATTACAAGTGTACTAATTTAGGGTTTGTTGAGGTCATTTAGGATAAATTTGTCATAGGTGTACAAGTTCAGAGATTTTTGTGGTAAAAAAATTAGTTTTGGGTAAATTTGTTACGTGTATATTAATTTGGGATTTTTCGTGGTATTAACCGTTATTTTTAATGACTACAACTTGCTACTACAATCCACTGACTATAACTTATATTCAGACACATGAAGCATAAGAAAAATCAATAATGTAAAAATCTTAGCCATAAAATAAAAGTTAAGACTAGTGGTGTCATGAATTACCATAGAATTGGAAATATAGATTGAGAAAAACACAAAAACTTATTTCATGTTTTAGATTCTAGGTTTCATCTACCTAGATCCCATAACTTATCCAGTGAAATAGGTTTCCTAATGTTTTGAACCTATAACTCACCTTGCATATTTTAAAACCTGGAACTAGACAAGTTTTCTTTGGTCCTTTTTTTTTTTTGGTTCCAAATCTTATCCTAAAACCATACTCACTCCTAATCACCATAATAAGCTTTACGCAACCCTATTGTCCATGGCTATTGCAATTGTTGTTAAAAACCTGCGATGTAATGTCTATGTTAAAATTACGACCATTGAAAAAAACATATAAATATTACAATCAAACTTTATCAGAAAGTCATTTAACACTTTCACTATCACGAATGTTCTTTTGAATATTTGAGGATGCGTTTATTTCGCGAAAAAAATAAATCATTAAAAAAAATGATCGTTTATATCATTTACCAAAATGAACGAACAACAAAAATTTCATCAACAAAGAAAACATTTAGGTATAAATTATTATCGATAATGAAATATTCCTTATCGATAAATTATATCAAGTGATATAAATGATCATTCATAGTAAAATAATTTTTAAATTACTTATTTTCTACAAAACAAATAGAGCTTTAGGGTATGTATGTTTCATGGAAAATTAATGATTTGTGAGATATTATCCCGAAAATGATTGATAAATGAACAAAAATATTTTCCTCGCTCGCAAAAGTGTATTGATGTAAAATTAATGGTTTTTGAAATATTTTTTTAAAAATAATTATTTGCATAGCCCACAAAATGCATCGATGTAAATTGTCTTTGATAATAAAAATAATTTTTACTGGATAATTATCTCGGGCGGCACGAGCTATCATAATATATTTTAAAATTATTAATTTTTCACGAAATTATCTCCCCCCACCTCTTTTTTTTATATTTTTTTTTTTTTTTTTTTTTTTTTGAGAGAGTTTCCCCCTCATTTCAGCCATGGGAGGTGTTGCTACCGACACGTAAGGCGGCTTAATCAGACCCCGCGCGCCCCCATTTTGCTAGCTGGGGGCGGGTAACGAGGAGCATATTTGACTTTCTTTCCCATCGCACGTATCCAACTTAGAAATCGCCTCCTCTCCCATTGGCCAGTCCGCTTGCCTTCCTCGCTAAGCAATTTCCCTAATCATGACAAGGACATGCGAACACGGTTTTAAATTTTCATTTGTTTAATAGCAAGCGACGCTCTCCACAAAAAATAATCTAGTTGGGATTATCCATTTTGCATGTACTCTAAATTAATTTTTACATCACAAGAAATCTAAAAACTAGTAATATTCATAACACGCGTTACACCGATCAGTTGAATCGAAGTAATTCTTGTGTCACAAAAAATTAAGAATTTTGGTAGATTTACAATACTTGAGAGAGCTGTGGGGTAAAAATTAAGCGAATTTCTCAATCCAATATTTCGGTGATTTGATATTTTACGTGATATTGAAATAAATTCCAAGTAAATGTGACGGTAGCTACTAATTTTGGAGTTATATGACAAGAAAATTAATTTTGGACCAATATAATGTGTATCTACCTAGAGCTATTCTTGTGATACAAAATTAGTTGAAGATAAATGCGGTACACGTACAACCGACTAGTTTGAGATTCCTTATGGTATCAGCCTTTAATAGATGCGTAATGAGTTTATTTCTAAAATTAATCAAACGTAAATTTATTCTTAGTGGATTTAACTAATATATTAGGAACGCCCCTGTCCACAGTATGAATCGCCATCTGGAAAAAGGCAAAAGAGATGTAAAAAAGAGAGTAGAAAAACAAAAAGAAAAACCAACCATGGACAAAAATATCTTCTCCTGCGCCCACCTCTGCGACACAACACCACAAAAAAAAAAAAAAAAAAAAATATATATATATATATATATATATATATATATATATAAAGAAAGGAAAGAAAAAAACAGCACGAATACAAAACGCGAGCAGAGACAAAACACGACACAAATCTTAACGGGCGTAACTACCAGGAAGCTTTCCCCAGGATTCAGCTCGAGGTCGGTGCCCCTCTCCCTCTGTCTCCGTCTCCCCTATTCAATTCGGAAGCAACGCAACACGCGAAAACCGGAAGCCCCACCACCCCGAATGGACCGATCCGTCGCTCTCAGCCGTCGATTCCCGCGCAGCGACCCTTCACCGCCTTACTGTTTCTGCTGGGATTTTTCTCGAGCACCTTGTCGGCATAAGCCCCCCAAACCCATATAAGCTCCCCTGCACCTCCACTCCCCGACCATTTTACGCATTTTTTCGCTCAGTCTCTCTCTGTTTCTGTCTCTGTATTTTGTCTCTCTCTCTCTCTCTCTCTCTCTCTCTCTCTCTCTCTCTAGTGCTTCTCGCTGAGAGAGGTGAAAAATTCGATGAACCCAGAAGAGGAGCGATGCCCGAAATCTCCTCCCGGTTCTTCTGACCGCGGGAGAGGTAAAGGCAAGGCTCCTGCCGGTGCCGGGTCGTCTTCTTCGGCCGCGTTGCAGCCCGAAACGCCGTCGTTCGTGATGGGTTCGGAGGCATTGCCTTCTGGGTCGTTCTTCGATATGGAGAGCATTGGCCTCTCCGGGTCTCCTTTGCCTCTCATGGAGTTCGAGGCGTTCTCTCCTTTGAACACGTCCTCGTCGTTCGACTTGTTTTTCGAGGTGAAACCGGAACCTGTTCTCGAAACGACCCGTCCTCTCGGGCCTCCGTTTGGTGCTGGTGCAGCGGAAACAGAGGAGGCAGGATTTCCGGCGAGAGGCGGTGACATGGAGACTACTGTCGGTGCTCCTCAGCCTCTGGAGCGCCTACAGGGTACGCCAGTCCCACCGTTTCTTTCGAAGACCTTCGATTTGGTCGATGACCGATCGTTGGATCCAATCATATCGTGGGGGTCGAGCGGCGAGAGCTTCGTGGTGTGGGACCCTGTTGAATTTGCCAGGAGTGTACTCCCAAGGAACTTCAAGCACGGCAATTTTTCCAGTTTTGTTCGGCAGCTAAATACTTATGTGGGTATTTGCTGGAACACGGCCTTCATTGGCTGCTGTTCTCTTTCTGTAAATGCTTTTTTTTCCCTCTGCCTCTTTTTGCTTTTATATTTTGATGTATTTCTTTTTCATTTTTTGCTGCACCGCTGTGCCTTTTCCTTTGTTTCCTGCTTGACTTTGTTGTAAATCAGGTTCGGCGCACGTTTAGTTGTAGTTCCACTGCATAATGGGGGCATAATGGAGGCATTCTTGATGCTGTAATCTGTAGCGAGAGCTTGTAAATGACTTTGAAATTAATGAGTAATTTGTTCACATATGTTTCTAATTCTTTAATCCTCTGGATGTCAGTTCTTTTTTACAGATTATTTAACTTATCCCATGTCTTTTCGATGTTTCGCAATTCTTGTCCACGTGCTGTTTTATTTGATCGTATTTCCTTTAGACTTCCCCCCCTCAGGTTTGGTGCTAGTTTTAGGTGCCTCTAGACATGAAAAATAAGCTTCTTTCTTCACTCATCCTTAAGTTCGAGGCTGGTTTTCTGTCTTGCTACTCCTGATGAAAGAATGTCTCCCACGAGTTTCCTCCGCCGCTGGGATTTCATTCGTCTCCTGCAGGTAGAAATTCTCAGGTTTTGGTATATTGTTGGTTCAATGTATAGGTTCCCATGATGGGTTATATTTTATTCCTTATGCAGATTATGCAGCTAAAAGATTTTCTATGAACCGAAGTGCAGCTTCTCCTGTTTATGAAGACTGTTCATTTTTGGCTTGTATGCATGAATGATACATGCTAATCTTTCAGACTATAATTTCTCCTTTTGGTCTTTTGGTAATTTTTACAAAATTCCATTCCCTATTCATTCTTGGACTTTCATATAATGTGTTCAGGGGTTCCGCAAGATTGACACTGATAGATGGGAGTTTGCTAATGAAGCTTTTCAGAGAGGGAAGAGGCAACTTCTAAAGAACATTCAAAGACGTAAGTCGACTCAGACACAGCAGATTGGAAGCTACTTTGGACCTTCCAGTGAAGCAGTGAATCCTGGGTTGGAATTTGAAGTGGAGATGTTAAAGAAGGAGAAGAGTATGTTGATGCAGGAGGTAGTTGAACTGCAGCAGCAGCACTGTGGAACAGCTCAACATGCAGAAGCAGTACATCAGAGACTTCAAGCTGCTGAGCAAAGACAAAAGCAGATGGTTTCGTTCATGGCAAAATTGCTTCAAAACCCATCCTTTGTAGCGCACTTGAGGGAAAAAAAGGAACAGAGAGAAATCGGTTCTTCAAGGGTGAGGAGGAAGTTTCTCAAGCATCATCAGCCAGAGGATGTTGAAGCAGTCGCGTCTAGGGAAGGGCAGATAGTCAAGCACAAACATGATATGGGGACTCTTGATGCATCTTCTGGATCTCCTATTTTGAATCCTATTCCTGTCGAAAACCCTAAACATCTCCCTGAAGCTTCAACTGGCACAGGTTTAGGTGAAGAGAAGATTCCGCCTCAAGTTGAGGATGTCCTGTCAAGAGAAGCAAGGATACCACATGATATAGCATCTGTACAGGGCTATCTCAAAACTCGGGATCTGCTTAGAGAGGGGTCATCAAGCTTGGGAGCTGATCCCCAACTCAAGGGGAAGAGTGTCAGTGAGAGCTCAGGGCAAGAGTTCACTCCTCATTACTTTGTCTCTTTCCCAGAGGAATCGGCAGAGATGAAGGACTTTCCAGATTTCTCGTCAGGGTTCGAAAGCATGATTAAGCAAGAAGAGGTATGGGGCATGGGTTTTGACGTGAGTGCTGGTATGTCTAGTTCTAGTGGTGTGGAATGGGGTAGTCTTGCTCAATATGATGCACTGGAAGTGGGAGTCACTGGTGGGCTATCTGATATATGGGATTTAAGATCAATGCAAGCATCTGGGCGTTCAGACATTGATAAGTGGCCGGCTGATGAAGCAACCCGTGATGAGCATGAGGGTCAAGCTGGCCAGCATAAAGATGATATACATAGGGAAATGGATCCATAGGTTGCCCTTTATGTTGCCAATTGATGATTATATGGATTTTAGTAATTGTTAGTTGATGGCGTCTATGCTCCTAGATGAAAAGTATAGACACTTATTGATTAGTAAAAGCTTCCATTCTTGATTGATTCGAGTCTTGGTTCTCAGCAAGGTTTCTGGTTCAGCTGATTTGCTAATACAAGTTTATGTCCTTATGAGCTGCACTAGAGTTGCAGGGCTTTCCTTGGCTCACAATGTCCTTTTCTTTTGAGTTGTGAAATTGCAGGTACCTGACCTTGGATGGAGATGGACACTTCCATGGGAGTTTGGTTGCTTTTCTGAACCTGGACTGCAGGGTAATGGTTCACAAACTTGGTGAGTTGATCCTCTTCATGCCACTTGATCCTTTGCCCTGATTTACGAGACCAGTCTTTCATGGTGATATGACATTCTAGCACCCCTTTTTCACCCATTCAAATTTGATCACGGAGGCAATTTTATCAACTGGGCACATTGATACAAGTGTTCACAGTACTTTCACGTGACACGAGATGGTTGCTCTTTCTAGGTCTAACCGTATTGATAGACTCTGCAATAGTCCATTGCGGTGATTGCAAAAACCGCATTGCAGACATTTCATATCTGAAATGCTTTTCCCTGGATAGGCAACTGAAATGAGATGGAAGACAAAGCTTAGGGAGATACTGAGATTAGCTAACCAAACGGAGCATTTGTTCAGCCATACCAGAGAACGCTGGCTTGGCCAATATGTTATCTGATCAAATATTCCTGAAGTCGATGAAGACTAGATAGGATGTAGTAACCAGGAAGTCATGTTAGCTGATACATCATCGAAACTTACTGAATGGAAGTTGGCTCTAGGGAATCGGACAGGTGACAAACTGAATAAATAGCTCTTCAAAAGGTTGCAGAATTATATATATCCAACTGTGTCTAATGAACCCATTAGCTTACTGCATATGCAGAAAACCATCTGCAGGTACGATTCTCGCCAATTCGAAGGGACTATCAGTTGGTTTTTTGGTTGGCAATGACATAATATGAGATCCAAACCGAGATCCCATCATACAGATGTTTGTGAGGTTAACATAGTATAGAGAAGAGATTCTATCGTGCCCCAACTTGCTTTGATGACCTGCTAACTACAGATCAAACTTTCAGAGTCCACTCTTGTAATTCGAACGGGACAATGTTGGACCCACTACAGAGGAAATCATTGTAGGAACATTTCTTTACTTGGGAACTATTTAAAGTTTGTTTGGGAAAGTATCTTTACTGCTAGGATGGTTGTCACATGGAAAGAAAAGGAAGGTTGGCTTCTGAAACTAGTTTGTAACTTTCACTTGACTTCTACTGTCTCGCAGAGTTACTATTAGAAGTAATTATTTTTATATGCTGTGTTTTTCTTGAATTATTTTGGCCAGGAAGCGCTTTGTTCTGCATTCTATTCTTCCTAAATTCCCTACAAACATACGAATTAACAGAAGTCTCCATGCTCCCTGTGATTCTTTCTTATACTGAACTCGTTTTGTGAGCTTATGTGAGCAAGCTTGTTTGCTCGTGTGCAGGTTCTGATGAAGGTGAGCTTCAATCTATACAAATCTCTTTATCAGAATCTGTGTCATGGTGCATGTGCAACCGCATCAACGAAGATCATCCCTATTTGGCCCACCTTTGAGCATGGCACTTTACTCGCCCACCATCCTTTAGATACATATTTTTCGTGTAGCTTGATGGAGAGCGAAAAATGCAGTCCGCATGCATACTCACTATATTCAGTATGAATTTATTTGGACTTGCCTTCTAACCGATCCACTTGTAGTTGATTCTTGAGTCAGTTATGAAGCTATCGACGGTGATGGTGGTGTGTTACTCCTAATCTCTTCTCGGAGCGCTGTTAGATCAGGTGGGTCTCAGGCTCGCTTATATGATAAATCAGATAAACCGGGTTGATCCACATGAACCTTGTCCATGGAAGAAATACAGAATAGCCTCATCTTTCGCAGGGGTCAACCATCATCGTTGTTAGCAGTTTTCGTAGCAGAGTTTGGAATACGGCGAGGCAGCACGTTGGGACAATAACAGTATAAAAGGTGATTTTTTAAAATTGGAAAAAAAAAAGTTGTATAGATAGGAATTGAGAAGGTGTGATGTTGTAAGAAATTTAAAGAAAAATTGCCCCTTGACATGTGAAATAGATAGAAGAACGCATTCCCTATAAACAATGACATCATTTAATTTTTTTTTTCTAATTTAAACGTTTCTTAAGTAAAAGCAATGCTTGGTCATATGTTCTACTAATAAACACCTGTTTAAAATCATTTTCATTTGATGAAAGATTGTCACGTCTAACGTTTTTTTAAAGGAAAATATCGGAGAGAGTACCTCACATTTCACCATGACTGGTCGATAAATCTTCAAGCTCAAAAATTATGAAAGCTCTATCAGATGTGATCTTATCCTGATAAGCTACCAGAGTCGCTTATTTGATTTTGAAAAAGCAAAGACTTTTTACATAAAAAAAAGAAGCAAAAGATTTTGCTTTTAAGATAATAAATTACATTCACTATTATTTTTAAAGCAACAGATCTCATTTATAGCGTTTTAAACAGTATTTTTAGATGAGAAAATTATATTTTTGTTTTTAAAACTAATTTGGTAAAAATGCAACCAGACGGCCTCTCCGGTGTCATTTGGATACATTTACTTTTTGTTTTCATTTAGAACTGACAAAAGAATATACCGCATTTTTTTTTTAAACAACGTTTACCATGTTTAGTTATTAATTGTATTTTTCTTGTATTTTATTGCTCCATTATACTCTTTACTCATAAACTATATAATCCTAACAAATATCAATTAATCAAAATAAACAAAAGAAACGCGTGTTAATATAAATATGCAATATGAAAAAAGTATGTATATACAATATAATATCTGTCATGTACGTATTTAAAGGACAAGATAAAAAGAAGAAAATTAAAGTATCACGATTGTATGAATTTTAGTGCAACACATTAGAACCAAGATGAATACAAGCATTTTGTTAATTCCATAAACTTATTATTTACAAGACAAGTTTTAAATAAGAAAAACGCAATCTGATAAGTGATTCTAAGAAAAGTTTTGAGGAATTTCGATCAATTTTGTTATAAAGAAGGAAAAAAAACATGCACATTCTTGAATAGAAGGGATTTGCAGCCTTTTGGGATGAAAATTTTCCTCCACTAATATGATATTATGAGAAAATTCCAAATAAGAATCCGAAGTGTCTTCATTTTTTCAAACAAAGACCCGAGATGACCCTTATATCAAATAAGAACTTAATGTGATCATGATTGTTTCAAATAGAGGCTTGAAATGGCTATGGTTATTTTTAAAAAGGGCCTGATCTCACCAGCCTACTAAATATTCTGACTAGTCAAATGGCGTTTTTGTCCGAATACAATTTTAATTTTAAATTATTTTTTATTCTTAGTTTTAAAGTTTCACTTGAAAGAAACTACAATTCTTCCTCAAAGGCCTTCTTTGGTTCCATGACAAATGATTTCTTGAGGCAGTCCCTCATGTGAAAGATGTTCCATTCTAAACATTTGGATCTTACAAAGTTAAAGGTCTTCTAGGGAGGTATCCTCCTCATGGGCATGAGCATTGATCAACATCGATGTCGACCATTGGTGACCCACAGCGGTAGCATCCGACAACGGTGGTGACGATGGTGATAGACATGGGCTTTTGATAATGGTGTTGAGAACGAGATATTAGAATCTTAACGTTAGCTAATCCTGAACAATCCAATTCCGCACTTTTTGAGGAATGTCGTTCACTCTGTTAAAAACCCAGTTCGCCATTTTAATTTTCCTCTGGACGTGACAAACGTAGGAAATGAAATTCCTCTCCGTATTGAACCAAACGAGGCCTAAATATTTTCAAACAAATAACCCGTTAGAACAACTCACACTAGCTTATTTCGAAGTTTGCTTTTTTTGTCAGAAAATTTTCCAGCTAAAAGCAATGCAGAAAATGCTGAAAGCACCCATCTCTGGATTGTACACTGGCATGATCCGTTCTTGTAACTTTAGAACGAAGACAAGATGCAGCAATTCAATTTCTTCAGGCTCAATTGCAATCGCCATTTGCCACTGGAGTGGCGCTCGCAATACAGCAAACAGAGCACGAGCTAGCTATAGGTCGAGATTCACCAGCTCTGTGTATTGCAAGGGCATCTCACATCAAGAGATGAACTAGCCTCCTGGTCGAACGATTCATATACGAAGATGTTTACAGCTACAACCCAAAGAAGAAGAATTCATGTCGAATCCCAAAGGCAACATCATGTCCTTGCATTGAGGACCTTGCCATACATTGCCAATGACTAAAGGCTAGGAAATGTAGCACTAGCTATAGTTTCCTAATAGCCAATCTACTAACATGGAGGATGAAAAACATGCATCCCATTATGAAAGATGATGTAGACATAAGAATAAAGGGCCTGCCACCTACCTCTCTTTGCGCGAGTGGCAAAAGGAATTTGCTTAAGGCACATGTAGTGCCATTAAAAAAGTAATACATAAATGTATTGCATAAGAGTAGAAAAAGAATCTGGTCAGGCTGATGGAAGGATTCAATCAACAATAACTCATTTAACTGAGCAAAGGTGATAATCATCTATAACAGAGAACAAAATTGCAAGCGCCTCTTTAACGGCACGGGACTAAAACAAAAATGATCGCCACAAAGAAGGCAACTACAGATGAGAAAGTAAGACATATTAGTTAGAACCTCCCTTCTGCTTTTTTGGTGCATGTCCATTCGCTTGTTTGTTCATTTTAGCTTCGCGACGCTCTCTCTTCACTCCTTTCGCTTTATTCGGTAGATTCATGTCTCCAAGCTACAAGAGAACAAATTAACAAATACAATTACATCACCATAGGAAAGTGAGGCAAATCTATGTGTCCTAAAGTTTGTTTTTTATAGCTCTTCCTATTTGTTCTACTCCCGTTTCTTCTTTTACATTGAGCATAAGGGAGGACTACGGGAAAGAGTGGGGATGTAAGGAGGGTAATATAGGTTGGTAGCTCCATAAGACTATTATGAAACTCAATAATATGATAGAAGCACTCACCTGTTGATCAGGTATATAAACCTTCCCGATCTTCCCTTGTATAACATCGCGGCCAACATTCTTTTCCTACAAAGATGATACATTCGAGATCATCATGTCGGTTCATCCCACTAGAAAATAATAAAGGAGATAAAACTGGGGAATAACATGTGATTAGCCAACCTTCTTTTTAGGCTTGTCCGCAGCTGTTTTCATGGCCTCTTTTCTTAAACCATCATTAGGAAGCCGATGCCTACGTAATACCAAGTCCATCGAGGGACCAACTTCCACCAGTTCCATCCTTGGAACAATCGTACCAGACTTCTTAAGTCGCAGAGCACAATGCGTGAAGATGACCCGATTAGAAGATAGAGCTGTGCAAACATAAGCACGGTCTACGCCGGCAAGATTCAAATTCTCCACAACCTGCATAATTAACATGATAAATCTTGTTGACGACATCTCTACCGAATTTAGAAAGAGAAAACTTCAAAGATATTAGACCCACCTCTCCTCGAAACAACTCAAGTAGAACTTCCTTCAAATGCTTCAATTCTTCAACGCTCTCGAATCCTTCTCCAATAAATGCAATAAAAGGTTTAGAGCCCATCTTTGGAGCCAGCTTCTTATCATATACAAAAGACTCCATAGATTTGAAATTTTCTACGCCAACTTCGACAAGGTCATAGATGTGATGATCATACATTCGCCCTATAATGAGATTGTCTGGTCGCTTCTTGGAGTGAGAGCCAAACTGTGATCAAAGAAAGCCACTAAACACCATCAGACAGAAAAGATATCATTCAGACAGATGATCAGTCTATAGTAGTCTCTTTTCCAGAACAGAGCTAAGCACATTCGATTCCATACCAAATGCATAAGGCATCTTAACTTCATAATGCCATAGCTTGTAAAAAATTAGATGTGGCCAACCCCGATTGAAATACCGAGAAACCCCAGATATATTTCAGACGTCAGTTGCTCCTTCTTCGACAGAGCAAGAATGAGTAACCAACAGAGGAGATAAATAGCGAAAATCGACCAGCAACTTTTGCACGTCATCATGCTGTTGCTGATTGAATCAGACTTGCTATTGCACAATGAAAACAAGATTTAAATGGTAAAGGCAGGCTGCAACGTCCAGTCGAAAGAAAGGAAGCTGTGAGAGTCCACATTCAAGGAAGCAACTCATGCCGCTCAAAAGGCAATGGAGAAAACATTCATCAACACCCGCAATCTCCGCATAATCCGCTAATCAGGACTACAAAATCAGCACAGCATAATCCATCGAGCGTAACAGAAACCAGAAGCCCAAGCTCACCACAAACATGCTGCAATCGGTCTTTTGAGAGAAGAACTCCAAGGAGGTCTCCCCGCCGCTCTCGAACGGCCTGACGTTGTCGTTCTTCCGCGTGTACCTCACCGAGCTCTCCTTCTTCAGGTGATAGATTTCGGTCAGCACGGAGTTCAGCAGCCCGCTGGTCTTCATGCCTTGCAATATCAGCGTCTTCCTCCCAGTCTCGACCTGCGACGACATCGCCGCCCCCAACCGAAAAAAACTCGTCATTCATTCAGACCATAAAACATGGTAAAAGAAAAAAAAAACCCGAACTTTCTGCGTTTTTTCCATATTTTTCGATGAATGAAAGGAACCCAAGAAAGAGGAAGAGCTACTCAGGGACTCACGATCCTGGGGGCGCGCTTCTCGAGCTCTCGCCTGATCCTCCCTTTCTTCGGAGTCTTGAACTTCATCATGATTGCCTGCGAACTGAAACTGCGAGCTCCGTCAAACGCTTCGTCGCGTTGAAATGGAGGAAAAAGGGAAGAAGACGAGCTTGTACGCACTTGCGACGATAAGGAGGAAGAAGAAGAAGAAGAAGAGGAAGAAGAGGAAGAAGAGGAAGCGGCAGGAAAGCAGGAGTTGCAGAAACAGCGGTTTTCCTAGGGTTTTGCTGCCGGAGGAGAAGATGGTGTGAATCGAGGAAATGGGTCATCCGACCCGATTTTTGGGACCCGACCCAATGTGGCCGCTCGGTCTTGTCTAGGCCCGGCCCATTCTCACCCAATGGGCTGGACGAAGGCGGCCCGGAGAAAGGTGAAAAAGGCCCGGACCGATTCAGACTTTAGCTTGGATCTTTTTCTTTAGTTTTTGAATTTCTTTTCTCAAAGTTTCAAATCTCAACGTTCGATTAATCGATAGAGTTTACTCACGATCCAATAAATTTCATCAAAGAGGCGAACCTGGTATATTCCACTTGAGCATGGCATAACTATTAGGTTACATTTGGCCGTCTGGATTTTTTATCAGGACGGGACTAAATATAATATGATATGAACTCCAGGGAATTTTGTTATGTCCTATCCACTATTTCGTGATTATAATAATAAAGTCAAATTTATTAACATCACATTATATATATATATATTGTCAGCTATAAACGTCTATATGAGGAATCACAAATTTTATAAACAAAGACGGTAAAAATTTCTCACGATATGTTTGTCTACTTTTATTTTTTTTATTTTTTTATTTTCTCTTTTTAATTAATTTTTTTATTTCTTTCTCCCCCTTCCATCATTCTCTAATAAAATATTATTAAATAGAAAATTATACTAGTATACCTAAAATACTAAAACACCTAAATATTTAATAAATATATATTTATATATTGAATTTATATTATAAGATAGAATTAAATTTGAATATACAAATAAAAATAAGATTAAATTAAAAAGTATTTTTCATTATTCTGAATTCTTATATTAGAATTCAAATATTATTTATATTGAAATATAATTTTAATTTATTAACGTAAGAAATTTGTTACTTGAGAAAAAACTTTCCTATTATGGATATTAGAAATTATATCTATTTTTATCTCACATTCTCTATGGAATAATTTTATCCGATCTAATTCCCTTTATATCCAACTTTATCCTATCTTAAGTAGGCATTAAACACAAGGTATGTTTAATTTTATCCTATTTTAAAATTTATTTTGAGTGCCTAGCATAACCAGACTCATGAGCTTGGATGATTGATTTCATATTTTTATGACTTTACTGAGATTTATAAATAAGTGATAACGGCACTATTAGTCCTCAAGCATTTTCAATTTGTTTAATCCCGTCCTTCTATTGCTCTTATACCATTTTGATCCCTAAACCATGTGTTTTGTTATCCAAATTAGTCTTTTCATTAGAATTACAAAGGGAAATGCTGACGTGGATGACTACTCCAAAATCATATCCACGTCAATGCTAATTGAACAACTCATGCTAAACTATACTAAAATGTTAAAATTTCTTTAAAAAAAAAAAAAAAAAACCTTCCAACTTGAGAGGGGTTTTTAGTGTCGCTGGTGGCTCCGCCCAACCACCTATGAGCACTACTAAAAGAAAATAAAGAATTAGAGAGTGATGGAAGGGGAATAAAAAAAAAAGAAATCGATTAAAAGAGAGAGAAAAATAAGATAAAACAGAAAATAAAAGTAAAGTAGACAAAAGTGTCTCGAGAGATTTTTATAATATCTATTTGTAAACTTTGTAATTTATTTATATTAATATGTCGTAAATATCAAATAATATATATGATAAGATGTGAATACATCAAACTTTATTATTGCGATTACTAAATAGTTGATAAGATATGAAATAACAAAATCTCCTGAATTTCGTATTTTAATCTGTCTAATTAGAAATCCAAACGAAATAGAGGGTGAGAGAAAATGATTGAGAGAGAAGTGATGGTGGCTAGTGACTGCCCCTTAGCTCAACTGAAACGGGGTCAAGCAATGTTGCAAGCATCTCCTAAATAAGAGTGGACAACGGGGCTATATTGAAATGGATTATCCATTTCTTCTTATTTTTAATTAAATTAATTAAATAATACACTAAAAAAATAAAAAATTAAAAAACAACGTAAGATGCTATCAATGCCATTTGTAGTTTAACAATCACGTCACAGCCACGCTATGCTCATTAAAATTCCCACGAAATGAATTAGTAAACTTTAATTGCTATCCTTAACTCTCAACCTTATATTTTACGGTTCTGATATTAAAGTCCCGTCTCCTAAATAAGATTGGACAACGGACAACGGGGCTATATTGAAAGAATTAAACTTACTAGTGACGTAATTGCGAAAGAAGCGGTCCATGCATGGGAACGAAAGAATCTAGGGTAATCAATGACCCCCATGCTCGGACGTCGTCGAGACTCGACTAGCTTGTTACTCGTTACCATAGCTTATCATGCATACCTCCTTTTCTTTTTCGAATATCGACCTCCATTTTCTACCTCCCCTCTTCTAGAAAAACGAAATCACATATCTTGTTCCATTGTCAATTGAGTCTCGACACTCCGACACTCCATTTCTGTAACGTCTCGACTAAAGAAACGAAACGACCGGGGGCATGAGGATCGATATACAAAATATCAGACATTTTCAACCTGTCACTGCAGTCCGATGGTCCGCCGGGATCGAGATTTGACTCGACACTGTCGAGCCACCGTCCCCACCCCCTCTCTCGCCCCGCCCCCTTCGCCACTGTTATAAAAACGGCGCTCCGCCAGCTCCGCGCACAAAGGCAGAAACGAAAATCCCAAACCCTACCTCCCCCCTCCCCTCCCTCCCCCGCTCGACCAGAGAACGCTCAAGGCTCGCTGGTCATCGAGGAGCTCTCGCTTCCCCCTTCACACTCTCCTCTTCTCACTCTCTCGCCCTCTCTCTCTCTCTCTCTGCAATTCACCGGGCGCTTCGACCTCGAAGTCGCGGCCCTCTCGGGCTCGTTCTCCGCGCGCACCGTTTCGATCCCCGCGTCCCCCCGTCTCGCCATCGGTTTCGGGTTCCCTTTTCGAGTCCCCTTTTCGGTTTCCCGATGTGTAATTAGGGCCGCGGTTGTGCCGCAGGAATAGGGGTTTTCCGATTGTAAGATCTCGGTGTTTTTTTTTTTGGTGTCGAATTGGGTCGTGGGATAGGGGGGCCGGAATGATCGAGCTTTTTCTCGTTTGGTAATTTCGGGTTGTAATGGAGAAAGGGGTAGTTTTTTGATTAGGGTTTTTTTTTTTTCTTCGGCGGAGATGGATGGCTTGCGTAGATCGTTCGATAGATCGAGGGAATTGGTCCCGAAGAAGCCGCGGCTGGCGGCGGAGGAGCTGGGCGGGCGGCCCTACGCTCTGAGGCCGGGGGCGCCGGTCGTGAACCCGCCGCTGGTGCAGCAGCAGCAGAGGTTCAAATTGGCCGATAGAGAAGTGGAGGGCAATGATCCGAGCAGCGAGGCGTACCAGCCGCAGCCCCTGCCGCAGCACCAGCAGCAGCAGCAGCACCAGGAGCTGGTGGAGCAGTACAGGACCGCGCTCGCGGAGCTCACGTTCAATTCGAAGCCGATAATCACCAACCTGACGATCATAGCCGGGGAGAATTTGCATGCCGCCAAGGCGATTGCGGGCACTGTGTGCACGAACATTATCGAGGTGAAAATCCAGTTTTACGATCACTATGTCGCTGTTTGTTCGATTGATCTTTTTCTTTTCTTTTCTTTTTTCTTTTGCTCGAATTTGTACCAGGAAAGCCAACGAATAGTAAAAGGTGTCTCTTTTTAGCTTGTAGTAGAAAAGGATAAGCGAAACATGACAACTGTTTGAAGTTTCTCCTTTACCTTTTCCCCTCTTTCTTTTTGTGGAGTGGATGCTCATGCTCTAACTTGCCAACCTTATACGACTTTAATCTACGCACTGACTCAATAAAATTACCACCTTTACGAGTATTTCAGTGTCCCTTGAGGAATGCACTGCTTTGACATATATGATGTGGAATTACTTAGTGGAGTTATTTTGCATTTTGTTCCTTTCTCTCCTGTACCTCTCCCCCTCTCTAACCAAAAGAGAAAAAATAAGAAGAAGAAAGAAAGAAGGAAAAGGGTTCTTCCATCTTTCAGGGGATATATTGCTAAAGAAGCGAAGTATGATCAACTTCGATCTTCCATGGGAGATGTGGTCCGAAATGGGCTCTTCAATGCTGGACTTGGGAGGGCTGATTAGTGGTTTGAGATTCCTGGTGTCTTGTCCTTATTCTTTGGACCGTGGACATATGTTATCAAGCAGCAATTGGGGTTTCAGTTGAAGTTAGGATAATCGTTTTTGAAGTACTGTGTTAACATCTCTTGAATTAGTAGCTAAGTTTGTGATGCACTGTCTTCTATACAGACAGAAGATTGGATAATCTCCTTTTGTTTCCTTAAGATTTCCGGAGCTAGTCAACAGGATGTCGTTCAACAAGAAGTTTAGGATTCTGTAACAACTCTATTTTTATGCCTATGAAGGTTCTGTGTACCAGCAATTTTATGGTATATTTTAATGCCTATGAAGGTTCTGTATACCGACAATTATATGGTCTCTTGCTTGACTGTCTTCATTTGTTAAGATGATGTAGAGGACTATGGCTTAGATATTACATAGTCCTTTTTCATTTTCTTTTTGGGATTGGTTTTAACTTTTACTCTCTATGCACCATTAAGGGAAATTGGACCTGCAGTTTTCCATATACCCAAAAAGGAGGTTATATCTGATTGTACTAGTAATATGCAGGTTCCAAGTGACCAAAAGCTTCCATCACTTTATCTGTTAGACAGCATTGTAAAGAATATTGGGAGGGACTACATTAAGCATTTTGGAGTTGAAATAGCGGAGGTAAGAATCTTTCTGCTATAGTCTTCATTTACAATTGTTATGATTTTAGTTTCATATTAGAATGGTTATTAATTTTTGGTTTTGATGTAAAAAATTGAAATAATTGACGAGTATATTATGAATTGACTTTCCATTTACTTGCACCTTATTGATTTCATTGTTATTGATAGTCTGATTGTTTTGCATAGTTCTAGTCGTCACTCTATTTTTTTAATCCTGTATGAAAATTAGGTTTTCTGCAAGGCATATAGGCAAGTTGATTCTTCAGTACATTCAGCCATGAGACACCTTTTCGGGACCTGGAAAGGAGTCTTTCATCCTCGAACTCTTCAATACATCGAAAGACAACTTGGCTTTGGCTCTACGGGTAACGGTTCGTTGGCATCTACAACATCTAGGTCTGATTCACAGTCTCAACGCCCAGCACATAGTATTCATGTTAACCCCAAATATCTAGAGAGGCAGCGGCTTCAGCAGTCAAGCGGAGTAAGTGCAGTAGCAGTTTAAATGAAGGAATGGACTTTGAACTGAACATGCTTTACATTTGCTTTCTTTTACAACAATCATGGAAATAAAAGGGATAGCTTATTATGGTCAGTGAAGGATGATGCTAGTTCTAATGTATTATGTACTTGAAGAGAATTTCTGCTTATTTTGTGTTTTCCATTTTCTATTAAGGCAAAGGTAAATGATGTAGCTGGTGCTTTGGCAAGCTCATCTGAGGATTTAGAGAGGCTGGATGGAGCACCTAGTGTTAGTGGTGGACATACATGGGAGGATCCGCCAGTGAAAACGCAAGTAAGTCTAATAGCTTGAACAATGCTGTTTTAGATTTTTTAAAAAATTTTATGCTTTTACCCCTTTGGTTGGTGTCTTGATACATAAAGTTATCTCCAGAGCATTCAACGGTTGCAGAGAGATTCTCTTGGTGAAGCAGTTCAAGAAAAGAGGATAGGTGTAGTTTATGGAAATTATGACTATGGTTCTGATACGTCAAGAAATTCAGCACTAGGAGCTGGAAGAATTACTGGAAAGATTAGTGAGCAGGGACTTAGCAAGCCTTGGTATGGAACTGGAGGTAGTGTTGCCCAATCAGCATCCAGCCAAAGAAATGGTTTTAGTGGGAAGCATGGGATTTCGAGTTACCAGCCATCGAAAACTGCTAGTGTCGATTCTCATCTTCAGCCATCACATGGCATCACAAATAGAAGTGGTGGGATCTCTAGTAGCTGGAAGCACTCTGAGGAAGAAGAATTCGTGTGGGATTCTGTGGACCCTGGATCTATGGAGCGAGATGTAACCAACGTCCCTAGTATCTCAAGAAAAGATCGTTGGACTCTCGATGGTGCAGAGGAAATGGTAAGCTCATGGATGTGGATACTTTTTTGAATTTCAATTTCTCATGCTTATTTTATGTAATCGATTTTCCCCATATAGCATCTTCATCACGTCCTACTAGTAAGTATGGGCGAAGTAAGAAGCATGAGACTTCATTATTTTATGAAGAAATCGTGCTTTTTGGTCAAATTGATGTCCGTTTGTAACCAAAAGTAAAGTCAGTATAGGTTATTACTAATATGTAGGAATTGGAAAGAAGTCTCTTATGGTTTTATGAAGTATGTGCCATTGAGGATCAAAAGTTAGTACTTCTACCTAAAGAAGATGGTTTACTCGTCTGATAGAGAAGAGAGGAAAAATTTATGTTCATTGAGTCCTGTAATATTGCGAATCATTTTCTTGGACTAACGTTTTTTCTCGTCTCTAGTACTTTGATTTATGAATCCTAGTTTTGTATCCGAAGATGATTTGCTAACTGTAGATAAATCCTTTCTACATCAAACCCCGGTGCAATTGGATTGTTTTGTGTTGAAATTTACCAAAATGATCCTAAAGGTTGTAATCATGGATTGTGCTCACCTTTGCTGTTGTACTTCTCAATTGTCCCCATGGGGCAAATATATTGTTGAAGAGAGGAGAAATCCTAGGTTGGTTCATGTACACTAGCCGGTATTGTATCTGGTGACTAGGACACATTTTTACTGTAACATAAAGTTCTGTTAGAGATGAAGGGGATAATATGCTGTCTCTTTTCCTCCATTCCTAAGAGTTTTGCCTAGGTTTATGTTTTATTTTGCTTTTTAGTGGAATGAAGATGTAGTGTTACACCTTTTTGTCTAGGAACTTGTGTTCGATTCCTGATCTATCATTCTCTTAACAATACTCACATGGTGCATGCCTGCTGGCTAGTGGCCCAATGCAATTTCAGTTTTTCAGTGCTTCTCAGGATTTGAATTTTGCAAATGTTAAGACACACGTCCAGGTGCAGACTTATGAGCAAAATTTTCCATTTGCTATGCCCTAACTATAAAAATGGGGTTCTAAATGGCAAGGATGCCTTACTTTCGATGTTTTTTCCTTTGGTGCACTTCTTTGCTATTTATTTTTCTGACTTCTAATTTGCAATTATAATGTGTAGGGATCAATATCTAACCTTGCAAAACCACTTTCAAAGGATGGGTTTATACATACCGGAACTAATTTAGGTGTGTCAGAGGGTTACCCTGGTAGAGTTGGTGGACTGTCATCAAGTATGGGTTCCTTTTCAAGGAGGGAAGTTGGATCAGAGATGAGATCTCCTAACGTCAAACAAATAGGCCCCGGCTTTTCTCCTAGCACAGTCTCCTCAGGATCCACAGAAAGCCAACGTATACAGTCTCTAGGGCCTGCATCACCTTCTGGACGGTCATTAGCATACCAGCCTCTTTCTACTTCAGATACACGCCTCACCCATCAAAAGTTGCAAAATTTGTCCGACCCGCGAGTACATATGTTGCCTCGCACTGAGTTTAAGACAGCTCATCTGCCAGAAAAGTCAAGTGTAGGGCCAAATAACCTTTATAATCAGGATTCCTTGTCTAAGTTTCGCCTCAAGGAATTGAAGCCTTCTCCTCCTTCTACATTTCCTCTTCAAACAAGGCACCATCGTCCTCAATTGCAGCAGGCACGATCAGAACCTGCAATGCCAGAGATATTAGGTCAGAGCAAGAAGCCACTTCAATCCGAAGTTTCTGAACGTGATGCTTCTTCTGCCTCAGAAACGGCAAGACAATCAAGTAAGGGTAGTTTTTTGGCTACCGAGATTGAAGGTGGAGCTGTCTCTAGTGATGCTGCTGCTAGGCCACCAAGCCCGAGTGCTGTGGACACGAGGTCTCTGCCATCACGAGTACGTGCCAAGCCTCCATCATTGACTGGGCCTCCCCCCATCGATTTGGTCTCCCCTGATTTGGGTGCTTCATTGTCAACTCTCTTAGCATCTCGTCGTGATGACTCATCTATTTCAAGAGATGCATCTAAAGTGAAGGCGGGACTGCCCCCAGTGCCACCAGGTCCAACTCCAACTACCGTTGATAATGCAGCTGACAGGAGTTCTAGTGCAGTAGAAACAACCTTAAATCCAGTGTCGAGTCTCTTGAGCACATTAGTTGCAAGGGGTCTGATAAAGCCAGAGTCAACTTCTGTGCCTTCCCAAATGCCTATGCAAGTGCAGGACGAGGCCAAAGATGATGCTACTGCTGGATTTGGCCCAGATTCTTCAGCTTCAGTTTCAACAGCTGTGCCGCTATCCTCGACTGAAGACGAGGTACCTATTGTGAAGCAAGTTACTGAGAGCTCTGCTCCCTTGCCTCATTCGCCTAGGGAAATAAAGAACCTCATAGGTTTTGAGTTTAAGCCATCTGTTGTTCGAGAGTTCAGTGAATCTGTGATCAGTGAACTATTCGAGGATTTTCCACATAGGTGTGGCATCTGTGGTGTGCAATTAAAATTTCAAGAGCACCTGGATCAACATTTGGCTTGGCATGATGCAAAAGGTGTACTTTTTGGTTCGAGGGGCTGGTATTTAAACTTAACAGACTGGGTAGCTCGGAAAGAATATCTTCCATCTGGATCTGAAAATATTGTTTCAGAAGAAAAGAGTGGCGAGACGACTGAGATGCATGGCCCGATGGTTCCTGCAGATGAATATCAGTGTGCTTGCATCTTATGTGGTGAGCTCTTTGATGAGGTTTATAGCCTTGAAAGGGATGAGTGGATGTTCAAGGGAGCAGTCCACATGGATATCCCAACTGCAAGCAGTACTATGATCGGCATAAAAAACCAGAGTTCTCCCCAGGGTCTCGTCGTCCATGCATCTTGCGTATCAGAAAGTTCACTGCAGGACCTGGGATTGGCAAATGACATAAAGCTGGTGAGCTTCTCTATATTCTGTCTCTTAGATTGGGACATATGCATTTTGTGTCACGGTTGCATGGGGTTCAGTTGTTGGATCTCTGTCTTCTCTGTCCTAAAGGTGTAAAAAGCCTCTGCCAGCTGATCTTTGCAATACTCCCTTGGTGTCAGTGGACCTTAAGATCCAGCCCTAGCTTATATCTTTGATCATCTATTTCTGAACCTGCTTTCTCAGATATAAAATGCGTTGCCCCTCCACATGCTGAGAATTATATGCATATCTGCTTATGGGGGTCAATGTATCTCACTCTCACATGGTTATCATTACTTTGCTAGGAGAAAATTGCATAATGTGCGGGGTGTAGGAGCTGTCTGTAGTGCACTGTTGCCAAATGAAGCCAATTGAGGGAAATCAGGTTTGCTCATTGTGGGCCAGGAACTATGGCTTGCATTAAGCTAAATTTTGTTATGTTCCAAATGGTGCTGAGATCTGTTTCTTCCGCATTGAAATTTTCTTGCCTGTAATGTTTATAGTCTGAAGGAAATACACAGAGATATTTGTTTGCGCCTCAATTTTTCCTTCACTAAAGTGGTTTTTATGTTGTTTCTCTCTCTCTCTCTCTCTCTCTCTCTCTCTCTCTCTTAACTATATGGAGGGGCTGTGCGGTTGGGGACTTGCATCCGATGCTTTATGCCTGGCACTTTGAGCCTTCTTGATTATCCTCAAGTTGGATGGAATGTGAGCTTCAAGGCACCCATTGCGCTGTCCCTTCTTTTCTGCAAAGATCATAGATCCTGTATCAATACATTCAGCAGTTTCCGAGGTTCTTTTTTTTTTATTCTTTTTTCCTTTTCCTTTTTTCTTACATTTGCTAGTTTCATCTTCTTTTAGTTGTATACAATGTTTCGTCTCCTAGACCAATGGGGACTGGAGGTTTTTTAACCCTTGATGGAAGAATGAAGTGCCCTCAAATTGATCATGTACTGTTTTTCCCTTCTACTTTTACTTTTCGATGTAGAATTGCCAATGAGGACTTATATAAGCTTCACTCTAGCGCACGATGCTAAGGTGGCTCTACAAATTGAATGGCTTTCTCCGTGCTTGAGAATTGTTAATCAGCATTTATGTTCTGTTGTCAGATTGATCACATAAATTCACCATTCTTCGTAGATGCTGTGTTAATGAGAAGGAACCCGATTGATGTCTGAAAATTCAGTTGTTGTATTATGATTGCGACATTATGGTTCTTGAAAGAGTTGCGATGTTAGCATCCTTGAGAGGTGGCTCCTTCGAGCTTCGCCAGTCCTTTCTTGGATCAATTAGTTGGTCTTTGATATATGGAGATATGGGGAGCAGTAACTTTTGTAGTTGCTCCTTCGAAGCATATAAAAATTGAAGCTTCTTTAGATACTTTGGCTAATGTATTGCATGAACGACTCTCTGGCACTTTGCTGGTCGGACGCATCTCGTCTTACAGGGTTAGCATTGATTCTCATAGCTTGTACGAATTTGCTTTTGCTTTAGGTTTTTTGTGACCCTAGACTGAATATTATTTCGCGACCTTGTACTTGTACCACGATCACATCATCATATATGACTGATAGGTAAAATGAGCACATTTCTGATTAGGTTGAGTAAGGAAAAATATTCTAAATTTCTGATCATGTCTTGAATCTGACCATTTGAGCCCAGAAAACCAATTAGAAACTCAAAGCTTTAGATGCCTGCGGTAATGAATTGGTCGTAGGTTTTCGAAGTAGAACGTGGTGAACTTGTACCGGTCGATCACATGGTCGGGCGAGGGCAAAGTGCGAGTGAATCGACCCTCAGTCCCCTCAAGTTTACTCTTGCTGTACATAGTGTATGGTTCTCTGAAATATGTAGAACTTCTCAACTACAAATCCGTATAGAGCAAAGTAGTGACTTGCTGAGAGCTTTCGGATGGAGTACAGACGAAAGCACCTCACCAATTGAAGGTAGCAGATAACGAAAGAAAGCAGAAACAGCACGAGACGATGGCAGAATCATGTGCGGAAGGCAGGGACACGAAAGGGACGGACGAGCTACAGAGGTTTGGTCGGTGGACATATTTGCTTTGGGAAGCGTAAAATATAAGGCATTTTCATTTGCTCTCTCCTCAGATGGAATCTTTCTTACAATCGATATCTTTATTGCTTTTGTGCATAAGAAGCCAACTTCTCCTGTCTTCTGGATTCCTTACCAACACAAATATAATATGCACAGGCCAACCGGTAGTAACTAGTGATACAAAGTGTAGATCCAAATCTTTTTTGCTTATTTTTTGGTCCTTTTTTTCCCTTTTCTTTTTTGATGACATAAGCTAGATTTTTTTTTTCCGCACAACTAGGCTTTCCTCTTTTCTTCTTTCTAGATTTTTTTTCAGCCCATGAATATCACTGATTGGAGTAGTAAATCAAGGCTTGTGCTTCTGGGTGTAGATGTAATCCAAGTGAGCCTCTGCAATCATCCTCCTTTTGAGGCATTCTTCATCTTGGTCGCCACATGACTCCTCCTCTGCCTCCATCCCCATAAGCTGCAAAACTCAAATCCAAGCACCAGCAAGTCAAAAACAAGAAGGATGGAATTAAGAGGGAGCCATTAATGAGATGAAACTAAGGGAAATGAACTGCGGAAAATCGATTATAATTGATTCTTACATCTGAGAGATCAGTTGCTTCTATGACTAGGTTGCCGTCGGCCTCAGGTTTTCCTCCACCCAGGACGACTAAGACAAGTTCAAGAAACAAAGTACGGTGAGCACTTTTTGTTGTGGTGGTCATGAGAATAGGAGAGGAAAAGAAGATAAGAAGATGGTACAGGACAGTAGGCTTTTTACCTTGTGTATTAGTAGTCGATAAGGGGCGAGCGAACGAGGAGGAGAAGAGAAGAAAAGCGAAGAGAAGCAAAGCGAGTCCACCACTGGCCTTCATCTTCCCCTTCACAGTCGTCTTCAAGCTCTCGAGCGGGTCTTGAACAGCTTGGAAACTTCGTGTTGCCGGGAGCAGAGAGAGAGAGAGAGAGAGAGATAGAGAGCGACTATGAGGTTGGAGGAAGTGAAGCTATTTGGTCGTATAAATAACATGAAAATTCAGGCTGTCCCTTTGTCTGTCCTAGTCCCACCACTTTCCTTTTTACCTTTGCTTTCCTTTTTCTTTAGCTTTTTTCTTTTGATTTAGAGATTACAATTTGAAAGAGACATGCCTCAATTACCACTAGGACGAAAATTACATAGCCGGGTTGCTCGTGGATAATTACTTGATGAACTTAGTAGGCGCGTTTAAATAAAATTAAAGAGTCACATATGTCGATACAACTGAAATGTTACCAGATCTGATAATTCAGATATAATTTAATTAATTTTTTTTCTCATAAGTGTTATTTCATATGTTATGGATCTATAACGAATTTATGGTGGAGGTTGTGCTGGAGTTGCAGAAGAGACGAAATTCAAGAAATTTTTTTGATTTTTTAAAGGAATCGTCACGTCTCATTCTATCTTGGGTCTAATCTAAATCTAGACCTAAATTTTTAATTTTTTATCTCTTGTGGGCAACTACTAAAGTTAGAAAAAGGAAAAACAAAAAACGGAGAAAAGGAGGGATGCATGCGAGTGCGCTTACATGCGTCAACAAGTCAACCCTAGAGACCGTCAATGGCCGACAGCTGTTTTGCATACTCCCGCATAAATTCTCGCATGTTTTGCACGGTTTCTATTGCCTTTCAGTTTCTGTTTTCCTCAATTCTAGCTTTTGTTTCAAATTTTTCTTCTGTTTAGGCGATTTACCAACTTTGATTTCAAAATCCTTGCCAGAAGACCTTAATTGGTGCACAAGGTCTAACAACACATGAGTAGAAAACTCACTGATTATTCTTTTCAGACATGGTCAAAAGATTAACGAGGTTGGTGGGTCTTTAAATGCCTCTCTCTCTCTCTCTTCTTCTTCTTCTTCTTTTTTTTTTTTTTTTTTTTTTTTAAGTATGGGCAAAATTTGTCAATGATTTTTTTTTTTTGGTCTAAATTTTTTTGTCAATGATTATTTACTAATTAATATAGTAGTGTATCTTGCGCTTAGAAATATGGTGGAAATCAATATCTGTTAATAGAAACTACATTTTCATTACACTCTAATCGGCCCTTGAACTTCATCAATTCATGGGAGAAAATTGAAATTGCGCTTAGTGGTTGAGCTTAGTGAAAAGAACAGCAAAAATTAATTGAGCATAATGATAGGATTCATCCATATATTGATACGTATACCTATTCTAATTTCAATGATATTTCTCGTACGCATGTATGTAAAAAGATTCATCATTCTTGCCACGCAATACGTCTAAATAATGGTTTTTATTCTCTCTCTATCTCTTTTCTAAAAATGCTAGTTGAAGTGGGAAGCTAGCTAACTTTTTTGGTCATGTTCGCTTCTTTCTTCTGAGGATATTAGTGTGAAACCATAAGTCTCACGCACGATGCGACCAGACGTAATATATGTCCGCTCAAACCCTGATTCGCGATCGACTAAAGGTTTTACTTCATATCTACGTCATCTTGACATGGCAACCCCTCTTGCGAAAGTTATTGCCGTAAGACCTAAATTTTTTGCTTCCCAGGACGCTAAAAGAGTTCGTTCGTTGCTCGATACTTTGGAGCAAAAGAAGCTGTTGGGGCCATCTTGCTTCTGAATTTGGAAGAACCTTTTAGAGACATTGCGATGCTTCTACGCATGTTCAAGCTGCCCAACAGAACCGAATGACGAATCTTTTTTTGGGTCGGTAACCAAATGACAATTCTCACGCTATAACCTGTCTTTTTATTCCAGATTGCGAAAGAGCATTCTCGAGAATGATACTTGTGGAGAGAGAGAGAGAGAGCTAATGATGGCTTTATCGGTACATGCCCTCTATTATGAAGTTTCAAATGAGTGGTCATTCTCCTTATAAACCAACTCCTCATCTTTTATTATTGGTGGTCGCATCGAGGGCTACTACGTTGCATGAATGCATTTATCACGTTTAGACGAACTGGCTTTGGGATAACTTGGGATATCTAAATCTTCGGCTGGACTAACGGATGTAGAAAATTTTTGTATCTCAGTGAATTGGTTTCCGTCCAAAAGAAGGAACGCTTAGCCCGTAAAGTGGCGGTCATTATAACTTGAATGTAAATTGAGCCGAACTTTGATGATTGTGTAACTTGGAACCTGTAAAATCTCTATTGTAAATTTTCTTTAGGTCCCCTAAAATAGTGTGAAAATTAGGGTTTATGTTGCGTGTTTGATTATTCATCTCTTCTTGATACGGATATCTTATGGCATGCCAGGGACTAATTTTATTTTTCTGGTAATTTATGGCATAAGCATGGATGGAGACTCATGAAGTACCTTACGAATCTCATGAACTAGTTTAATGCAATTCTTCGGCTTGCGCTAGTGGTCCTACTGCGACGCAGTTAGTGAAGTTTCAGCCGATGACTTCCGGTTTTTTAATTGCAAATCCCCCTAACACCCCAGCCCTACGAGTTATCCTTGTTCTGGTTTTCACATATTAAACCGTTAATATTATCACCAAAGGTCAGACCTGTATAATAAGTTTATGAAGTAGTCGACAGGTCATTTTCAATTATTAAATTGGGCGACCGGCTGATTGATTTGCTTGGGTTCTAGTGTGAGTATGTGTTCATGTTCATACACCCGAGGAGCGAAATATAATGGGGTTTCGCTTTCCTTGACTATGCCGGATCAAGACAGCCACGTACCGCAAAATTTCTGGACTTCACGTGACAAAACGACCGACGGAATCTGAAATGGAGGTTTCCATTCGTCTGCTTTCAGGATCCATGTGTCACGTTAAAATATAAACGTGAAGCTCCGGGCAAAGGCATCGAGTTTGGACTTATCCGGCAATTGAGAGAGTTCACAGAAACGTAGCGACAGAAGGGAACCAAAGACAAACTTGACAAACAGAGACAGTTAGTAATGCGGTCCATAGATTCACACTAAAGTAGATTGAACCCTTGGCAGTTGTTGACACAATGTTTACAATTACAGATGCAGTTAATCCAAGAGAAGTTCAAAAGCAAAACGCCGAGTGTATTCCTTCTCTCGTGATCGGTGGCTTTGTTGTATCTTAGAAGTGACTTTGCCCTAATGCAAATGCTACATAGTGGGGCCAGATATCACCTTGATTGATGGCACGTTTCAAAATTATTGATCTTCATGTAAGACATAAAAATCAAATGCGAAAGCTAGAATCGATTATAGACAAACCTCCGGCCATTGTTCGTATTCATGTTCGTTGGAAAATCCTAAAAATTCAATGCAATATCGGGCAACACGCTACTAACACAATTCCCTCACATATACTGATGGTGTATTCTAAAAGGGAGGGTTTGTGTTAGACCTTGTAATTGTCCCATTAGAAATGAACGATCGTTCCTTTATATACGTCTCTCATCAAGACGGTTACCAAATAAGTGGTCATCACGAAAATGTATGAAATGTGGAAAAAATGAATGTCGAATAATCACCATTTTAAAGAGAAAATGTGGGTCAAGAAATGTGGGATCACAAAAATAAATAACACTTCATTCACCCCGTATTTAACTTGTGATTACTCAACGGCGATTGAATACTTTTAGGATACTTTTTACGGGCCAAATAAACGGGTTCTAGCCACTACATCGTGGTCGTTGATGCCCATCTTTTTACAAAAGGGGGTAAATTCAAGATGTTAATTTCCTTGGACATAAACACTATTGGCTACTTCATCACGCATGACCAATGCTTGATGTGTGTAGTACGTGCACGAAATTTCACAGCAATCGAACGCCTCGAAACCCTAAAAAGAACACACACACACTCTGATTGTGCAAGCCGACATGAATAAACTAATGTACGAAAAGAATGCCACCACCATGAAAAGAAGAACGACTTTCGTCCCGACGTCTTTGTCGCGGCTGACTAGGTCTCCCCTAGTCTCCCCCATCATTCACATTTCTTAAGTCATCCGATGGGGTCGCCAAAAGGGTGGAAAAAGAATAATCAAAACCACGGCCGGACCCGCACGTAAATTGATGTTTTCTGGGGGTCGTCAATTATTCACACTCCGCTGTCGTCTAACGCTCCATTGAACCCCACCAGCACGAAAAACATGTTTGATGTGAGACCAACGACCGGCGGACATTGATCTATACCTTATTCATCACGAAAGCAGTGACGCTAGTATTAATAATTTAACTGGCCTGGAGTGCGACAAGTGCATTTCATGTCATGAGCGATGAGATGTTTCGGTCCACACATCGTCATTTGGAGATCTTCTCCTAACTTTGATGCAATAATGGAGTAATTTCCTCTAGAAATAAATCAAATTTGAGAAGGTTCTTTTTGGGATGTTGTGAAGAGTCTAGGGGCTAAATCTTTTCGGGACTCGCGCACCAAGATTCGCAAGTGCTCTTCCTGGATACGTAATGGAGATGAGTGTAAATATTCTGAAATTTTTCTAATGGCATGTCGTTATCACCATCGTGCGAATGCATGAATCTGCGTCGGCTTATCTTTGTATAGCAGACAAGACACACTTTGACCCGCACATAGGTAATTGCGAATTTGCGGGTGTTCTCTCCCCATCGGAGGGGGACGAATACATCAATGATGAATGAAAAGGTGACATTGAGATAATCTTGCGCAATTTTCGCAAGTTGTCGCAGCACTTTTGGGTCATTTATATCTAGGTCACTGAAGCGTGATTTGATTCTGGATAACTTAATTTATTTAGCAATAACTTGTTTTAGCTAATTAGTATTAGTATCCGTCTATCATCATACAGGCAAACGAATGAAGCTCTGGTGCCACATCACAAAATAGTTGAAAAGAAGGAGAAACTTAAAAAATAAAAACAGGAGGAAAAAGAAAGGAGCCCTTGATGGAGGCAGAGGCCTTTAGCTTTGGCGGTGCAACCCAGATTACGGTTCAATCTGTTTCTTGATTCCATTTCTCCAAAGAAAGTGGAAAGCATGCTACTTATAAGGATGGAAGCTAGATTGACTTGAGACACTGGTCATATACCATATATAAAGTTATAAACCCAACATCATGGAGTATATTCCAAACTCAATTCAAACACCAATAGAGTTTCTCGATTGAAAATTCCAAATCCAACTCAATCAAATATAAGGGATCTCGGATATATATGATCTGGACTCGATCGCATCATATATTTTCTATAAAACCATCTTGTCTTTGTAGAAATTCCATATGTACAGATATTTAAACCATCATATCACCAACATTTGCCAGCCTAGTCCAACCTTGGAGGAGCTGTTGTCTTTGCCAAGTGAAGTAAGAGAGACTAGAGTGAGAGGATGAAGACGAAGGAGAAGAAGGAAAATACTATTTAGTGTTGAGGAAAAACTAAACGTGCTTAAAAGATGAAAATATGTTAAGGGTTTGACTAAAATTTACTAACGAGTAATATTTTTCATAGTTTTAGAACTTAAGCACGATATTTTTGAAATTAGTTTGCCGGGTTTGAGTTTCATCATATCAACTGAACATGTCTTTGACCCATACCGAACCCTATCTAGTGTTCCTTACATACATGGGACCCCAAATCCTTTCCACACCTCGAAATTCGATAATGACTCATTAGAGTGCGAGCTAGCAGGGGACCTCATCAATCTGGACCTGTTTTACCGTCCCTAGTACGTAATACATTAGCACCACGTGGCAAACACAATCCGAGTTAGGTGTTGACTTTTCGAAGGACAAGATCAAGACGTGAGAATCATTGCGCTTGGCTTAATTAGGACTGGGGATGAAGTCTCTTCCTCAAATCTAAACGTTTCTCCGATTGCTAATACACGTTTCGATGAGCTCTTGATTACATGCGCTTAGCTGCACAAGTGATTTTGTATCCACGCGTGATGATATGCCCATGCACGCCGGACCCCCGCATCCTTCTTGTTCTCACCCAGAATTGTCTTCCTGGTTTTCGAGAGAGTGCGCCGAAAAATTAAACTTAAAACAGTAGATAGAGCTGCTTTATGGAATGCGCATGATGGGACACAGCAAATCAGAACGATTGCAATGCGTGTCGGAAAAATCGAGTATATTTTAATTCTACGATGGATGTAGTTGGTCAGATACGGACGATTGCCAACTCAACGATTAAAGGTCGCTTGTTCAAATCTCAAATTATATGCACACTCTCTTGAATTTAGATCATATGCTCAAAAGTCAGATTATGAAGATAATCTATTTATGAGACCTGTGAGGTCTCTAGATAGATAAGTCTTTGCACTAATGCCTTGAATTATTAAATGATTTGAGTGTTCTTCTCCTGGTTTTACTGAGTCTATGGTTCTTTTATAGATGTAATCGACTCTTTGAGTATAAGGAGAGGGAGGCTTGTCACCATGTTTTGCGCCTCTCTTCTGAAGCCCAATGTTCTTAAAATTTATTATAATGTATCATATTAAAATATTTAAATATTAAATTATGCTTGCATTTAACAGCTTACATTTTTAGAATAGTTGATAGTTGTTCCATAAAATCTCACATAATATTAACGTATGAAGTCTTGAGTTCAATTATTTCTAGGCTTTTATTTGCCTTCTCCATTATATATATTTCCACACTTTAATTTTAAGTCAAAGTCTAGTTTACATGTGAGGGGAGTGTTAAAATATTTAAATATAGACCATACCTTCATTTAATAAAATTTTTAGAACAATTGATAAAAGTCTCACAAAATCACACATATTAAATGTGTCCACTTTGGCTTAATAATCACAAAATTACAAATTACTTCAAATTTACCATTGAATGCACTCTATGCATCCCCTTGGATTTTGTAGTGAATCTCGAGCACAGAGTATGCGAACTTGAACTCACAGGGCAATGAACCCCTTATTGCACCAGTTTGCCGACCTGAGCTAGGCAAGTGGTTACCGTCTCTAGTCCAAATTTGGTTGACGATGTGCGTGAGAGATTCACGATGGCCATTGTTAGAGATAATAATGATATTTTTCTTAATTTTTCATATCTTTGGATTGTGCGTAACGCATAGCTATGATTGATTCCGTTAGATAATCATCTGATAAAGCCTATGTTCATGTACTCATCATTATAAAACACACAAAAATCAAGTGGTAACAGGTTAATATAGGCTCTGTTATCCTGATACCCAAAAGCAAGGTGACTAGAAAAATCAAGTGGAGTATGAAATAATCGATTTGATTTGGAGCCATTCGCTTCACTTGTAGGTGTACGAGTTCATTATTGCGTAAGCCCCACAGGCATGCGTGTGTGATTGGTATGAAATCTCTTCACATGCGATAACAAATACTCAACGGACAAGCAACCGAGAGTTTTGCACAAAACATAACTTCAGTTGCTCATCTAGGAACGACGGTGTAATTTCTTCATCATTGAGCTACTACACTCTGCGATAGGTTCAAAGAAGTAGTTTATTAAGAGAATTTGCAGAACTTATGGTGTTGACACTAAAAATTTGATTTGATCATTGATATGCACGTGTTTGGCATGAGGGTGAGAAATATATAGCATATAGGTAAAGATGTGGTAGTCACATGCATAACGTATAGGTGTCATCTTATATGTATTAAGCCATCAATAAGTATAGGAGTTAACACGAGATGATCGATGACAATATTCTTTTATATCACGTGCTCAGTTATCGAAATATGATGACGGACGGTTGGTGACTGCCTATGTGAGCATTGGCGGCAATTGGAAGTAGTACAAATACTGCTCAAATCACTAAGACGGTTAGCATCAAGAATCCAGGTTGTGGAGGGAGCACTTGCCATTCAAGGACCCAATCATGGAACGGTTGTCAATAACCGCAACATCGACACGCAATGAAGATAGTTACACGAAGCATGGGCAAAGGAAGTTTGCAAGAATAAAGGAGTATGGATGAGGCCAATGGAAGTTACTTGGAGAAATACAACCACCGAGCATAATCAAAGACTAGTTACTCCACCTTCACTATAAATACCAAGACTACTTAACAAGAGACCCTTCCCGCACAAATCAAGAAAATGTTATCTTTCAATTATCTTTACTTTTTTTGCACTATACTTTAATTTCCTTAGCTATAGTTTTTGGATTCGCGCTGTCGAATAGATTCTAGTGTGCATCTTTATCCCAATACCTCGATGTTATAACTTTTGAGTCTTGTTGATTAAATTTCGACTTGATTTGGGATTATACAGTGTTGTTTGATTAAAGAAATCCGATTTCTTATTGAATGAGATATTTTTTATTCAGAATTGGAGAAAATTCAGGTCTCCTTTAAAAAAAATTGAAAGACTTTTGGTGAAAAATGTTACGTTGCGGGAGCAATACGAGAGCAATACCGGCGCGACAACCGGATATAATATGATGGGAAAAACAGTCACCTTGACCAAACGTGTTGCTCCCACTACTAGTTTCTGGACGGCCTATTTGCCATGCCTTACGGAAGACTATATTTAATGAAGGGACGGGTGTCAAGTTTGACTATAAAAAGAGTGTTCTCGACGTCCGGGCTCATCCATCGCAAGAACCATACATCCCACACTCCACATGCGATGCGCATATTGGTCCTACGTAATCTTTCTTGCCTCAACGCATCGACATGCTTATCACATTGCACAAGGCTCCTCGAGATCTCAGGGCAAAGCCCATGTAAGACCAACGTGTTTTATGCGATGATCTCAAAAGCCACTACTAGGGTTTGACTGCCACAAGCCGACTCGATTTAACTAACATCAAAACCCTTCTTTTCTGAGGTAGGCGAAGACGGCGGAGAACTTGAAGAATAGGATTCATGCGTGGGCGTAACCCACCACGAAGTTAAAGTAATTAAAGGCGCTTTATATCGTGGCAAAATGCACCTCGTGCACGTTTGATTGGCTTATTGCGCGAGCACGCATACATTCTTCTGGATAAGTTCGGGCGATTTAATCTTTATAGAAGAGGTGGATTAACGATAGCTAATTTATTGGTCAAACCATGGACGAGATCAATGTGAACGGAATGCTGAAAAAAGCAGAACTCAAGTCGGACTTAGCTACTTACACCTTTTATCTTTCTTCGTCCACCACACAAAAACTAGACAGTTTGAATATGAGCACATGTTAGTTTCCACTACGCGTGTTCAATATCCTTGCGACGCAAGCATCTACTATATGGTGACGATATTTTATCAAAACATGTCTTTTTCACTATAGTAGAATGAGGTTCTTGAAAAGCTGACTAAGGTTCACTTTGGAGGCACCCTTATCTGCACTGCGGAAGGGGGGGTGGGGGTGGAAATCTTACAAGCGCCTAGTCCAATTACTCACATTTGTATTGAACATTAGCTTATAATTAACAATGCAAGAAATACTAATCACTTAGGGCTTTTTCGCACTGTCTTGGTTTTGATTGTCTCATGGGTTTGGAAAGTCTCTACAAACTGATGATTTGGTCAAAGGACATAGTCAAAAACAAAATACCATTCGTTTTGAATTTTCAGTTTGTCGATTTTATTTTCCAGATTCCCTAGAACATGGATCTCTAGGCTTGGTTCTGGAGGATGATCAACTTTACTTCTACTGTTCCAGGCGGCCAATTCTGGAAAAAACATACATCAGATCAGACTTCTCAACCCTTAATTTCAACCTTGATGGTGTGTTGTGATAGTTATGGTTAGACAAGGAACCCAAAAGCCAAAATAGGTTTCAAAGAGAGAATTGTCAAAGAAAAGTATAGACCGCCTAACTGTTGTCTCAAATGAAATGACAACCGCAAAGATACAACACAATCGTATTAGAAATACTGAAATCCAGGATCTCAGGATCTGTAGCAGTAGCGAATCCACTAAACGGATATTTAAAAGAGACCAACTTCATCAGAATTCCGTGTTTCCTCCTTCCCAGACGAATGGAAGACACTGTTTCTCCTTTTCTTTTCCTTTCAGTGGGAAATTTTTATTATGGAAAACATATGTTTACTAAGGAACTAACAAAATGTGCTGATATCCATCAACCTCCACCAGCAGCCACCTGTTATAGTTGTAAACCCTAGATCCGCTTTATGCTGGTCCAATCTCCAAAGAGAGTACTCAAGATGATGACTATTTGAGAATATATGATGGTAATACTGTGTCAAGCCATAAGCTTTCTCCCATCTAATGATGTAGTGCCATCTGATATAAATCTTAGAATCAGATCCACGTCCGTCAAGTCTTAAAAGGAAAATTTAAGGTTTCAACTATCTAGACCGACTCTATTCTTATGTATCAAGGTACAAGTTCTTTCCATCCAAGATGGAATCTGCGGGTATTATAATTGGTAACGATTCCATCAATCTGAGGGATAAAGCTCTTAGGAGTATTCAAATGTTCTACGGAGCCATGGATGGGTCAGCAAATTTCGTTGCCCCCTTAGCAGTTAGAACTTGTTATGATAACTATTAAAACTTTCCACCGTTCCCCCCCTCCGCCCCTAAAAAACCTAGATATTTTACCCCTTAAATTTCATATTGATGGCCGTGTCAAGCCATTCTGTATTTTTTCCTCTGTAACTCTGCTATTGAACTTTTGACTCTATCTATTCGTTAAATTTACTTGATTTTCATTTTTTTTTTCATTTTTTATATGCTAGTCAATACAAAATAGTTTCAATTAAGTTTATCATTGTTGATGATCATAAGGGAACATCAATTTTCTAAAACGATCAGCGTTGAATGATTAGGGGATGGGAGAATCGAGGGTGTGGGTAGTGAGAGGCGTTGGCAAAGGCTAATGTTCCAAAGAATCTCAATAACAAGCTCAACAACACTTCTTAAGATCAACAATCCTTTAGCTTGATCATATGGGCGACGGTCTCAAAGGGAACTGGATCAAAGGAGTGGGACAGAAAGAGGGTGCAAAAATTAAATCGAGCAGAGGTTGAAGATGATTGAGGAGAAGACGTGGACGTAGGCAGACAAGGAGTTGGGGTCCAAGAAAGGCTGAAAGGGGAGAAGTTCCTCCTTATTCTTGATGAGGTATGGGAAGCCAGTGACTTGGATGAATCAGACATCTTTGACTCCACAACCACTAGGGTTCTAAGATCATATTTACTTCACGATATTTAGAAGTTTTAAGGGAAATAATGACTAATGTCTAATTTAAGGTGGAGTTCCTGACTCCTAACAGATGAAGAAGCTTTGGGAATCATTCACTAAGCAAGTTTGTTTATTGGAGAGCATCAAACCATTAGCTGAGGACGTCTGCAACAAATATGGTAGTTTGCCCTCGGCTCTGATTGTCATGGTTTCGGCGCTGAGGGCAAAGGAGAGATGTTTTTTGGCGACATGTCTTGAGTGAGCTGCACATGTCGAGGCCATCTATTTATGGCATCAAAACTCAGGTCTACAACTAAATTAAGGTTGAGTTATTACTTGCTACATGATCATCTGAAAACCTTGCTTTCCTGGCGCTGCTTGTGTCGCGATGACTACACCATTCTTGATAATGAAATAGTACGAGATTGGTGAGTTGAAGGTCTTTTGGGTGAATTGACTTATGATGGTGAAGTTGTTAGGGGTAATACTTTGATGGCTGATTTGGCCGAGTCCTGCTTACTGGAGGAAGTGAGTTTCTTGAAGCCATAAAGATGCATGATGTGGTATGCAATGTTGCTATACAGATTTCAACCTCCTTTAATCAAGAAGGTAAGTTCCATGTTCGAGCAAGAGATGGACTAACTGAAATCCCAAGCATTGGAGTGTGAAAACTTGGAAAAGGTTTCGTCTATGGATTGTGAGACAGTAGGATTTTTTGATCGTGAGGCGAGTTGTTTGAAAATCAAAACTCTGGTTCAAGGTAATTGTTGCCCGAGTTGTGTTACAGAGACATTTGCACACGGATCGGGAGCAGTTGAAGTACTGAATTTAAGTGAAACTCTATTAACATCGTTCCCCGTTCTCTTCTCTATGCTTCTAGCTTAGCAGAATGCACACAGCTTCAATAGTTGAAGTACTGAATTTGATATGCCTAGAAATATGCCTAGAAAAACTCACAATCCTCGATCTTTTAAATTTCATATGACTAAAGGGATGGGACGATTTGCTAATCTACAAGTGTTATCTTCTTACAGATGGCCAATAGTGCATAGAGATCATCCACATCACTTTCATGAGGAAAACCATCAAAGCGTCCATGAGCCTCCTATAGAAAGGAGGGCAACATTTGATGAGCTGCGGTCTCTGATGAAGTCATCCGTTTTATGCGTGGATTTATGTGATACACCCAAGGCATCCAAAATTGCGACATTTGCTGGACTAAGAGATTGACAATGTGTCAATATGGTTCGGGTTTGACTACTGCCAGACATCTAGCTTACAAGCTTATGGAGAGAGATGTTCATGGGGCCCAAGTTGAATGGTTCATCTTCCATGGAGAATCATTATTGTTGGATGATCAGCCCAATCTTTAATGAACCTTAAACATTCTGGTGGGGAAAAGAGATGGTTGCTTCTCTCAGTTGAAGCTTCTATAGATTGGACTAATAAAGATAGAGTAGGAAGTAACTCGCAATTTCACGACTTGATCACCTTCTGCAGAACAAAAGTACTTCTACGGTCCTTTGGACAACCTAGTGTTAACAAAAACTGCATTTGTTGATCGAATGAAGAAGCAAAACTATTTTTGCATAGTCATACAAACACATCAGTAAACTCCCCAAATCGATAGATTTACCATGTAGAACTTTATACCTATGTCGGGTGCTTCAGTATGATCTCCTTGAGAAGGCTACAGAAAGCAACCAGATCTGGAGAGGCTTTTGCTATCACATATCTTATTCTGTTTCTTCCGTCAAGATCAGCCCCTACAGCTTGTTTGCGTTTTGTAGTGGGTTCGAAATCTCTGATTGGAGGTTGTTAAAGTTTTGTTTTCTCCGCTTTAGAAAGGTTTCTAAATCAAATTATAATATGGGAAAATACCGAGGACCATCTTGAGTTTTCATTTCAATGCTACTTCCCATCCTTTATTTTCAAGCAATACATATTTACATCCTTCCTTCTTAGTTTAGACTTTAGACACCACATCCCATCTCAAAACAAGTATTTATCTATCAAGTTTCGATTTTCCAATACCTCCTTCATTTTCCCAAGGTTCACCCATCCGGTTAGAAGAACCCTAGACACACTATCCCAACCTTTACCAGCAGCAGTTGCTGCCTGTCATGTCTGCCTCGTGGCCGCCTGCTTACCCCCCTTCTCTGTGTTGTGTGTTTGTCTTTCTCCCTCTCTCGATTGCTGGAGCGGTCGGAGTGAGGTTGTGGAAGTCATGGACAACCTTTGCAAACTTGCCAAGGTTACCGAACTTCTCATCACCACCACAGAGAGAGAGAGAGAGAGAGAGAGAGAGTGGTGAAGCATGCTTGGTAGGCGGTGGCGGCTCTCCTGGAGATGAGGATGGGGAGGTGGTCAATGGTGTTCAACAACGATGGCCAGTGGTAGGTAGAAGAAGATGGGGTTAGGACTTGTGGTGGGCTTGAAGATCTGGATCTGGATAGTGGCGTTTATGTTAGGTGAATCAAGAGTTAGGGTGGTGGTTATGAAGGAGGGGGAAATCTGGTCTTTCTACATTGAGATTCATCTAGTTGAGATGGGGAGATGCGATTACGGAATGATGAAAAACGTAAGAAAGAACAAACCATCTTTCTTTCGTAGAATGGTAAGCAGCAACAACATCTTCGATGCCACTAGTACCAACCGTCCCATGGTGGCCCTGCCTCTAGATGAGCATTGTCAGAATTTCAAAGAAGGAATATGATATCGTACCAAATTCTATCATACCCAAGTCAAACTATATAATTACTAAATCTAAGGGTTACTGAATGTAAAACCTTAATATGCAGTAGGCTTTCTAGACAATTTCCGATGTGCACGCCGCGAAAGTCCAATGGTTAATTGGATGTGGACAGTACATGGACGCACGGTGTGGGAATAAACCTCTGCGCACCCAATAATTAATGAGTCTATGTTTCGTTGTTCTTTGTTTTAATTTGAGATTGTCATGAAGTCACGCCTTTCTTTGCTAAACGTTTCAGCAACCTGTGACCTTAATTAAAACAGAAACGAGGAGTTGGTCAACCCAAAATGGTTGGACGACCGCCTAAAATTTAAGTGTAGATCAGGATCTTCCCATCTGTCGTTCCGACTTCAGGCATTACAAAGAGAAAATAATGTGAGAGCTCGCCTTGCAGACTGACTTAGATGGAAGGGGCAGCGCATCGTGCTTTTTTAGTTAGGTTCTCCCTTTCTTGCATGTGTAAAGATTGAGTTGACAAAATTTTGCTCACTGAGAAGTAACATGGGAAGAATAAAAGAGGCCCAAAAAGTCAAACATGTGCGCGCTCGCTTATCGT
Organism: Eucalyptus grandis; assembly: GCF_016545825.1. NCBI lineage: Eukaryota > Viridiplantae > Streptophyta > Magnoliopsida > Myrtales > Myrtaceae > Eucalyptus > Eucalyptus grandis. The sequence continues at coordinate 30,811,493 of NC_052612.1, forward strand.
TGACACTTCTCGCCTAGACAATTTCCCTCCTCCCCTTTCGCGGTAAAATTATCAAAATAGTCCTAAACCTATTGTAATTTTTCCAGTTCAATCCTAAATAATTTTTTTTATCAATCCAATCCTAAATCTTTTATATTTGTACTGATTCAGTCTATTTGATCAATTTTAGCCAGTCGTTATTGATGTGGATACCGATCGCTGACGTGTCATTTAAAAAAAAATCATTTTTTTTTCTCTTTTCTTCTTCCACGATTGACTAAAGGCTAGGGCTGGCAAAGTAGACCTCACCAACCACTAGGGAGGCTAGCCCTCAGCGGCATTGGCAAGGGTGAGCCTTAGCAAGGGTGAGCCTCGGCCACCCCTGGCGAGGACTCGTCGTTGCAGGCGAGGGTTGCTGGGTGACTTGACCTTGCCTAGCTACCCTTGATTGCGATGGCGACTCTGTGCTAGGGGTGACCAAGGCTTGTGGACACCAAAGCTTGCCCTCACTTGGGCTAGATCTAGGCTAGGCGAGCCTCAACCAACGTTGCTTGTCCTTGCTTGCAACGACGAGTTCTTGCCAGGGATGGCCAAGGCTTGTGGCTCACCTTTGCCAAATCTAGGTTGGCTGAGCCTTAGCTAGGGCTGCTCGCTCTCGCCCTCGCTAGATCTGGGCTAGGTGAGCCTCGGCTAGTGCCATTCGGCCTCGCCTACAATGGTGAGTCCTTGCCACGGGTGGCCAAGGCTCGCCCTCGCCAATGTTGGTGAGGACGAGCCTCCCTAATGGTTGGCGAGGTCAACCTCGTCGACATTAGCCTTGATTGATCACCGGATCGGCCATAGGAAGATGAAAAGAGAAAAAAGGAAAAAAATGAGAATATATATATGTCAGTACCGGCTTGTCAAAATTGATTGGATGGACGGAGTCGGCATGAACATAAAATGTTTAGGATTGAATTGAACAAATTACAATAGATTTAAAACTATTTTAGTAATTTTTCCCACTTTTGGCCTCACCAGATGAGATGCCATCACTTGTTATCTAGTTGAATTTTTGTGGAATAAGAAAGATTTTCTAGGAGATTGGGGTGCTCAAAGAAGGGAGGGGAAGGAAAATCAACCTTAACGTATGGTTGATTTAAAGTTAATTCGATGAGATAAAATGATATCACTACTACTCGTATGGTTGATTTAATAGCATGAAATGGAGGGGACGTAAATGTCAAACTTGGGGAGAAAAAGTGTCTTATTACCTTAATTTTCATTTACCATTAAAAAGAATTAAGAAATTACGTCAAATAACATATATTGTTAAGGGGAGCTTGTCTAGTTGATTTCTTACTGTCAACTAACGTACGAATTTCCATTAAAGGAAGAGAGGTGACCCACTGAACTTAGTGAAAAATCTTGCCTTTAAAGTATAACCACTGAGATTCGAGGGGTTCAAATCCCCATCTTCTCAGGGGGATGGGGTGGGGACGAGTAAATTACGCCTGCAAGAGACAGGGCAAAAGTCTGAGAGTGAGAATGAGTGTAGAGTAGGCATAGAGTAGGACTGACAAAAATAAAAAAGTATGGTTGGTCAACGGTCAACGTTTCACATGCCATGCTAGTCTCGACCTCTCGACAGATCTCACATTAATTGCTGAGAAATGGTATCCCCTTTTCTCATTATTATTATCGTGGTCCGCTCCTGAGCCTGTGTTCACTTCCATTTAAAAAAATCCCTTCAAAAGATGCGAACCAAAATAAATATTTTGAACTTTAAAACCTTTGCATAAAGCAGATTCAACTGCCATATGTTCTGAAAGATCTTAGGCATTCCACATTTAATATAAAAGTTAAGTTGGAGAGTTACGACAAAGAAGAGACAAGCACAGGAAAGTCACCCCGAATTAACCAAAAGTTCTTACATGCATGCGAGCGCATGTAAGCCTAAGATATATTAGCTATTAGATTTAGTGGGTGCCACTCGAGGTCGACATGATCGGTGTCTTATACTGTGTTAGGTCTGCATGCACCAAATCAAGGTAAGATTAGCTTACCAAACGCAGAGTACTTAACCGTTTTCTAAGCTTGAACTTTAGGCTAGATGACTTATTTATGTTGATCACATTCATTCTGTTTGATATTCTTACATGTTTTTCCTCTCTATCTATCCCGTCCAGTCAGTCGGGTCCATATCTTGCATTTCATGTTGCGAGTTGACTTATACACGAGGCAAGTATTAAGAAATATGCTGGTCTATTTCTTGATAAACGAAAATTTTGAGATAAACAATTCATCTAGATACACTGCTAAGCAAAAGAGGGGAAACGAGTGAGTCTCATGGTTAGGTGCCCTACTCAAAGGCTGCTTTATGTTTCTTTAGTCCAAGCACTGCTCTCTAGATTTGAAGAAGTCAAAGACTTCATCCTCAATATACAAGAAAACTGATTTATCAATATGGCACGTCACATAATCACCTAAAGTCCTACATCGAGTAAATCTCTAGCACTTCTAATATCAAGAAGCTGATGCAACTTGCTAGTTGCTACATCGTTCGTTTCGCACTTCTTTATTGTTTGACCCGCAAAGTTTTGATCTTCCCATGGTCTGAGAAGTACCTCTACGGACGAGTTAAGCCCCGACCCTATCTGCACTTGAAGAAGATATATTATAAGGACAGTACGTGAAAAATGAAGACAGTTATCATTATAAGCGCACCTACATCTAGTGGAAATAAACCAATCTTAACGTTTTTTTAATGTTTGATTAAATTAAGACATGTAGCCAGAAGTTGCGTCGAGCTGCGGCTGCGCAAGTTGCACCAACCCACGACTCCACGTCGGACTTGTGATGTCTGGAATCTGAATCCATTCATTTACTTTCGGTGGGTGGGAGGGACGCACGCCTTGCTCTTGCAATAAACTAGCAAATACTAAACAATACCCTTGATCTTCTCGAGCGCAAAAGATCTATCTGTCTGGTGTTCCCCAGTCCATGCCTCAGATAAGCAATCCAAAAAACCATTGTTTTGTCGATTGGAAAAGGGAAACTTTCGCGTTCATACGATAATAAATTAATAAGTGAGTGGCATTTCGGCTGTGCCCGTGAATGGCCCCATGCAGAAGTCCCTCAATCTCGATCCGCTCTCCGGCTTCTCAAACCTCCGCAGCAACGTCGATTCGATCATGAGGATCGGACCATCCCTTCTCGACGCGATCGCTCGGCTCGCGATCCTCGCGACGCTCTGCTTTCTCCGAGCCAGCTCGCAGGAGCTCCACAGGGGCTTCGAAGCCGCCCCGAAACCTTCCGTCTCTGGTTTCCAACCCTTACTCACCGACCCCACCGGCAACTTCTCGCTGAGCTTCCTCCGAGTCAACGGCACGAGGCTCGCCCTCGCCGTCGTCCATGTGCCGTCCTCGCAGCCCCTCTGGGTCGCCGACCCGCCCCGGCCTGCCCGGTGGTCCGACCGCAGCACGCGGCTCTCCTTCAACGGCAGCCTCGTCATCTCAGACCCCTCGTCGGGGGTGTTCTGGTCGACGGGCACCGACGGCGACCGGGTCGTGCTCCTGAACAGCTCGAATCTTCAGGTCCAGAAGCAGAGCGACGGCGGCGGCGGGACCCCTGTCGTTGTATGGCAGAGCTTCGACTTTCCGGCGGACACCCTCGTGGAGAACCAGAACTTCACGGCCGCCATGTCGCTGACGTCGTCGAACGGGCTCTACTCGATGCGCATGGGGAGCGACTTCTTCGCCCTCTACGCGAACTTCGGCGGCGATTCGGACCAAATGTATTGGGAGCACAAGGCGCTGGAGGCGAAGGCGCAGGTGGTCGACGGGGCCGGCGCGGTCTACGCCAGGGTCGACCCGGGCGGGTTCATAGCCATGTACCAGAACGGCAGCGTCCCGGTCGACGTCGAGGCCTTCAACAGCTTCCAGAAGTCGATCGACTCCTTCCTCCTCCTCCGGCTGGAATCGGACGGGAACCTCAAGGGCTACTACTGGACCGGGTCGACCTGGGCCACGAACTACCGTGCCATCTCGGGCTCCTGCGAGCTGCCGAGCCCGTGCGGCCCGTACGGCCTGTGCTCGGCGGACGGAACCTGCTCGTGCCTGGACAACCGGACCGAGGCACGTCCCGGTTCGTGCTCCTCCGCGCCGGGTTCCGGCGACTTCTGCGGAAGAGGAGCAGGGTCGGGAAGCGGCGGCTTCTCGGTGCTGCGGCGTGACGGCGTGGAGCTGCCGTACAAGGAGCTGATGGGATACGCGTCGGTGCCGTCCCTAGACGACTGCGAGCGCGCGTGCGAGAGCAACTGCAGCTGCTGGGGCGCCGTGTACAGCAACGCCACGCGGTTCTGCTACACGATAGATTACCCGATCCAGACGCTGCTCGAGGTCGCGGACGAGACCAAGATCGGGTACTTCAAGGTGAAGCCCGCGCCGGCCGGGAAGGGCAAGGGCTACGAGGTCGGGTTCGGTGTAGGGGTCCTGATGTGGGTCCTGATTGTGGTCGCGGTGGCGGCCGTGGTCGGGCTGGTGGGTTATCGGGTGTGGAAGAGGAGGGGAGGGTTGAAGGGGCATCTGGCGGGCGAAGACGGGCTGGCCGCCGGCCCGTACAAGGATCTCGGGTCGGCGAGCTTCCGGTCGATCGAGCTGAGCAGTAGATGATCCGACCGACCAGGCACGAAAAGCGGACAACGGTCTAGGCAAAATCATTGATGTTTGGTCATTGGGACCGGTCGAAAAAGTCGTGGACAGTCGATACAAACTTTTTTTTTTTGTGTGTGGTTAATTTCTACTTTTTAGAACCAAATGGGGACGTCGTGTAGGTCTTATTGATTCAATTGACTAAGATGGGACAATACAATAGTGCAAGTTGAGACAAGAGTGCGAGACGATAGAGGAAGCAGTTCGAGGAGGTGTGACGTAAGACATGACGTATTTGGTTGGATTTGGTCGGCGGCAGATAGCGTGGGGTTTGACCGACTGCAAGTGGAAAGCGAGTGGCATAACGATGCCACGTGGAAGCGAAGATAACTTGGAGATTCGATTTTCTCTTTTTCATTTTTTTTTTTTGGGGACATGGTGGGTGGGTGGACTGATGTGTGCGCAGAAGTTGGGCGGCGTGCCGGATCGGAGAGATCGATGCCAGCACACGTGCGCCGCGTCAGAGGCGGAGCCACCGCCGACCTCAGTCGTTGCCGTTCTTTGACATGTTCGAGACCTCTCCAAGGGAAGAAAAAAAGGGCAAATGTCAAATATAGTAATGGCGTTTGCGAACTTACCCCGACTTCTTGAGAAAATCTTAGTTCCTTGTGAAGTGAATTTTTGTTGTTGTTGACTTTAATGAATTCGTGTTTGTGAATTATGACGGTGAAACCACATAGTAGGTCAATGGAGGTCCTACGTTCATGTATCCACAGCTCCTTCTATTGATTGAGAGTAAAGTCTATAATATCCGGAGCTTTAGCATGTGATCGGAACCGTTCAACCTAATCTGTACAAATTTCACTATATTGGAATGTGTTATTTTGTTTCATGTGAGATTTATTATATTCATTTGAACCCAATTTTCAAACACACAAGTACTCTCTAGTGTGGAGGGGTTGCAAATGGGAATATGATGTTTTGTGCAATTTATAATTCTCGGTTAGGGGCTTGAACTATATTAAAATGTTCAACACTAGTTTTTCAACAATGGAAGGGTTTTTAGTGACAAAACTCATTACCAAGAAGGAAAACATCGGATTTTTAGTGACAAGACTAATTCAACACCAGCAAGGAAAACAACAAATTCTCCCTCGACATCTTTATTTCTATGGAACCTTTAAATCAGATGAAATGAAAAAAACGAAGGATAATTGTTCACTATGCTTCAAACGAGAACACCAAATTCTCCCTACTTTGTACTAGCGAGAATCGTGTATTTTGACCCGATGCTAAGTAAATGAGAACGTCTACAAAAGGTGAGCAATTGAAGCAAAAATTATTTAGTTAAAGTGAATAATTCAAAGAGGCTCTATTTGTTTCATTGAAAATGAATGATTTAAAAAATATTTTATAAAAATAATCACTTATATTACATGAAATAATTAGTTAATAACAAATATTTTTTATCGACAATAATTTATGTATAAACATTTTTGTTGACAATGCAAAAATTTTCATTTATTCATTTTTATAAGCAATGCAAACGTTTTTCAAATCATTCATTTTTTACTAAAGAAACGCATCCATTGCAAGTTCAATTATATATCACATTCACATTGACCAAATCCGCACATACAATTTTCTCCATGACATTGTGTCTCCTTAGATTGGTGCCTGCTTCAACAAATTCCACTAAAAATAAATGAGATGATGCCGTTGGACACATTGAAATAGTTTATGATCTAGTTAAAACGATTTGAAATTTCAATCATAACATGTTGCACATCAAATTAAATTCCACAAACATAATTAAACTAATAAAAATTCAATGATGGCATCAATTAATCCGGGCAGGAAGTGGAATTGAGAGAAAGGCTTGCAAACTGGAGAAAAGGGAGGAAAATTGTTTATTTCGTGAAAAATGAATAATTTCACAAATATTTTTGTAAAAATGATGACTTGTATTACTTATAAAAATGAATGGATAAAAAAATATTTTCATTATTCACAAAAATGTTTAGATATAAATTGTTGTTGGTGATGAAAATAATTTTTATCTATTAATTATTTCAAGCGATATAAGAGATTACTTTTAGGAATTTTATTTTCACATTATTCATTTTTTACAAAATAAATGGAACCTATATAGGAAGAAAGGGAAGGAAGTTTGAACAGAATAATTTCACTCAAGAAGGGAATGTTTTATGTCAATGAATAGGTTCACTTGTCAGACTTTTCTCTCTTCTTCTAACCCCGTCTCTCTTCTCCCACTGCTTTGTTAGTTCTTTTTGCAAGCCATGGATCATGACCTCTCTCCTCTGCAACCCCCCTCTCCTTCCTCTGGCCCTCTCCCTCACTTGCACGGGGTGTGACAACGTCAATTACTTGCCTTGTCCCTCACCCCAGCTCGACCTCTACGCCTCCCCCATCGGCGATGGCTCCATCATTGAAATTGTCTGCCGGCTAGCAGCCCTCGAGTCCAAGAACAAGCCCAAGTCCCCTATTCTTGTCGTCATCACTCATGATCTCAAGTCCTTGCATCCTCGAGATCCTTTGCGCTCCAAGTTGTCGCCTCCCTCCACAGCTTCCGAATCTGATGAGGGCTCGCTAGATTTGGTGTAGGTGACCCTCACCCCTGGTTGCGATAATTGACCCTTGGCTGAATTTTCTCGTCAGATTTGGCAAGGGAAACGCTAGATTGTGGTCGGTTGGCAGCCATGGCTGAGTATCGGTTATAGGCCAAAGGGAAAGAAAGTCAAAAAGAGAGAGGGAGAAATGGCAAAGAAAAATAAGAGAAATAGAGATGCGAGTGCGAAAGAAGAGAGAGACAAAAGGAGAGAGATTTGACAATGGGCTCATGAGGGACATATGTCGCACGATGAGTGGATTAATATTTTGTTGAGTTGGCATATCTTGTGTATCCCATATTTTCTTGTATTTATAGAACTACTTGCACCTAACCCCTGAATTTAGTAAATAATAATTTGCTAGATAAATCAGAAATGAGAAGGACATCCTCTAACGAAATTGGAAATTAATAAACAAACAGAATTCCAAATTAAACATTGTTATCCATTCTCTATCACATACACCATGGATCACGACCATTTGGACGCTCGAGTAAATGTACACGGGCTGATATCTTTCCAAATATCCCTTAATATCACATCTAGAACCAATTTGCTAATTAGAAAAGTATTTACATCTCCATCCAGCCTGACAAAAGCGAAAGCTACTTTTATCAGTCTTGAAACCCTCATAAAGAGCCATTGACTTTGGCTTGTTGAATCTGCTCAGTGAGTAGCAAAGTCCAATAGTCAAAAAATCTACATCGATTTAAGTAGAAGCAACTGTCGTTGCAGCTTTGGATGATGCGACTTCTTGGTTGGTGGTCATTAGTTTTCCATGAATTTGAAAATATTTTCTACAGTTAGGGAAATAACAGATCACCATACAGTAGTTTGCCTATTTGGATCCCTCGCTTGGGCCATGCCCGCGCTTGCCTGGTGCACAGCGTCGATCAACAATGATCATGGAGTTCACCTATTTAAGGTGGACTTCCTCGTCCAAATAGATTAACGTTATTTCGCTCATTATATCGATCTCATAAATAAACCTTAATAATCTTAACATTTTGTTAGCTAAAGAGAGAAGTAATGTTGAGCGTCCCAACCATTTAATCACACCTACATTATAAGAAGAGTTTCAATTGTCAAAACCGGAATTCGGCATTGCAAGATCAAATCGTCAAGTACCCTTGTTTGCTTATCTAGTAAGTGCTCAAGCGACAATCCTCAGCAAAATTCTTCGCAAAACATAGGAGGCACGTATGCAAGTTTCGATTCCTCTTTAATATAGAATTTCTCTGTTGCTCATTGTTAAGTGCATCCAAGGGAAAGTCTTGCCTTCAGCAAGTAAAAATGAACTTTCCCTTTTGTCACTTGCAAGTAGAGTGGACTTTAAGATTGAAATAGCAAATTCCCAAGAGTTTCAGCTGTTCTTTTCTGGACAATAAAACAAAGCAACATTTTGTTTCTCTTAACAAACAAAAAAAAGCTAGATGGCCTTTCCTAGTGATAATAGCAAGGAAATTCATTAGCGTAACCCATATTTGCAAAAGCTTCAAATTGACTACATTCGTGGTCGCAGCAAATTTCATACAAAATATGAAAAAACTTCCGTACCGGTAAAATATGTTCGCTACATAATAAAATCAAGCAACGTTTGCTTATTTTCAGCTATGTATATGAAACACCGAGACCTCAATACATTGTAGAAACTTCCTCACCGAAATATATCATCCTAGAATATTACTAATTGAGATACGATGGCTTTGACTCATTTTTTAAAGGGAAAAGACGACAAAAAACTTCAAATTTTACCAAAAATGACAAATTTATCCAAATTTTTTTTATATGAAAAATCTTGAATTTTGCCAATCGTGGCACATTTATCTTAATTTTTCGTGAAATAAAAAACTTTGAACTTGTATCCGTGTGACACATTTATTTTAAACTATAGGGCATTTTAGTCTTTTACTTTAAAATTCTTTTTCTTTTTCTTTTTTTTTTTTCTTCTTCTCTCTTCTCTTTGGCATGGCCGATGGAGGGAAGCTGGAGTCAAGCATCGGGCTGCCCCGCTGCACCTCCCTCGCCCGACATTGGCGAGGGCCTAGCGAGGGTTGGCGAGGGCCATCCTCACTTGACACCGACGAGGGCGGTCCTCATCTACGTCGATTGAGGACAACCCTTGTCAAACGAGGTGCACTGTCAAAGCGAGGGCCGTGCACTCACAGCCAACCCAAGTGAGGGCCGCCCTTGCTTGATGCAGGCGAGTGTAGCCCTTGCCTGACTTCGGCTTCCCTCTGTTCGCTTTGCCATGGTCGACGGAGGGAAGAGAGAAGAAGAAGAAAAAAGAAAAAGAAAAAAGAAAAAGGAAAAACAGAAATAATAAGATGAAAATGCCTTTAGTGAGGTAAATGTGTCACGGTTTGTAAAATTTGGGATTTTTCATATCACAAAAAAAAGAAGAAGATAAATTTGTCACTTTGGACAAAGTTTAGAGTTTTTGGTGGTTTTTTCCTTTTTTAAACTTCTAGAAAACAGTGATTATTCGTATTCTTTGGTTGCAGCCTAGCCATCATCAAGAGAAAGGAGAAGACTCCTCAAAGCCGTGGACTTCTATTGTTCTTGAGAGCCCAAATACTCAAAAAAGGGGCTCGGGACCATTTCCATTTCATCGCATGGGCCTGTAAACCCTAATGCCATCTACTTCAGCTATAAAAACTCACACTGAGCATTTTCTTCCCGAGCTGGCAATCATCTTTGAGAGAAGTCATTGAAACCCTGGATTTCCATGAGGTAACGAGACTTACACCGAGCATGTTCCTAATTCGCGACTGCTTTCTCAGTTTCTCTGTGTTCATAGTCTTGTTCCTTTGGTAAATCCCCTGCGCTCGTGCTAGCTACTGTTTCGTTGTCCTCGTTGTGTAGTCACTTTGGCTTGACTTTTCTGCTCTATGCTGTATGATTTTGGCTTTTCAGTCTCCATGGTGGATAGTTTTTTGAGCGTAAGGAAAGAACAAAAGAGAGAGGGAAAGAAATGGTTGTCGTTGCAACAGAGTATCTGGTTGCTCCGACTAGGCGTCAATTTGCGTACTGTAATGTTTGATGAGAGCTCAGTAAGGATCTTCGAGATGGAGTGGATGAGATGAAAGCCAAGAGTTTCCGTTGGTGAGGCCGAGTTGATGTTAAGAAATGGTCGGTAGCGTGGGGGCGCATCACCATGTTAAGAAATGGTCGGTAGCGTGGTTTCCGAACCCCAGGGCCCGGTTCTTGATCGGTATGGATTGGAGGAAGATGATTTGGGTCTTTATGGGGCTTTCTGTGGAAAGCTGGAAGAGTTGCCTCCAGAAGTTTTACCAGTGTACTCGGATGGTCATTGGCATCGCTTTTGCCGCAAGATCAGATGCCTTGGAGTCCAGGACTGCAATCAACAGTGTCATTGTGATGGGAGTGTATCGACAGCTACTGGATGATGTAAAAAGGCTACTTATGGAAGAGAAGCTGTTCGATGTTTTTGTTGAGGTGACTTTATTACTTCACAGATGTGCTGTTCTTAAAGGGCTCGTGGAGAATTCTCTTATGCATTGAGCTTGAAGCTGATTAATGATGAAACTGCACTTGGAACTGTGGATCTTCTTCAGAAGAAGTTCGAAGATGACTCAATGAGGAAAATGCTCATCATGTATCAGCATCTAGTAAAGGAAGAGAAGTCGTTTGATGTGAAAAAAAAGTCTTTTGATGTTCAATATGGATGTCAAGGCAATTTTACCACATCAAAGACATGCACATATAGAATTCATGGAGAATTCTTTTATGCATTGGATTTGAAGTTGACTAATGAGGAAACTGTACTTGGAATTGCGGATCTTCTTCGAAAGAGCTTAGGAGATGATCTGAAGTGGAAAATTGTCATCATTTAGATGACATAGGAAGATCCTATAAATAAAGGATGAGGATGCAAGTTGTTGTTGACATGTAGATTTAGATAAATTACTCGTCCATTGGGCTTGAAGTTGGTTAATAAGGAAAACATATTCGGATTTATGGATCTTCTAAGTAAGAGGTTAGAGAGTGATCATAAGAAGAAAAATCTCATAATTTTCGATAATTTGTACACTAAAGTACCACTAGGAAATGATAAAAAAACAATAGGTTGTAAGTTATTGCGATATGATGAAATCTAGATATTTTGTGCATTGATGTGGGCTCTTGGACCAAGAGTTTATACTCCATGAGTTGAAGGATATCAGCAATGATTACGAGTCGAAACACAGTGCTCAAGAATTGTGCAAGCATGCCTTTGGCAGCATAAACATTGAAGCATGGGAGTCCAATTGCTTAGAGGATAGATGTAAACTTGATAGTAGTATTGAGCTAGAAGGATTTGGAAGATATTGTTCTTAAGCATTGGCCTTCTTGGTGGAACAACCTCAATCAAGATCCTATCATCTTGGAACATTTAAAGATTTCAATAATAGCAATAGCATAGAGGGCGCTAGGTATAAGCCGACTGAAGATCTAAACACCTTGCCGGCCTCTTCTTTGTTGCTTGGATAATGATGACAGGTGAGGAGGAATGATCATGGGGGTAAAGAGTCGCCAAATGATGAAGCTCAAAGAAATATGCTGGGATACTTTCCTCTTCTGTACAGAAGTTACTTATGTCTGGCTTTTTCAGGTTTCCTTGTTGTGTTTGTGAGTCTTTGGCATTGTTTGAGCTTCCCAAACCGAAAGGGATGTGGAAACTATCTATTTGCATCGGATTTTACAATGTGCAATTGCCTTTGCAAATTTTGGGTTTGCCATTGCCTTGACTTCATTTTTCAAGTGGAAGGCACGAAAAGGCAGGGTATTCCTGAGTAAACAATGTATAGCTCAGATTGTGTCATGCTTACATTTTCTTTCTTTCTGGTTTTTTGGCAATTTTTCAGTTTGATCAGATACCTTAGAAAGCATTTGAACTCTTCCCTGCTGAATTAGATCATCGGATTATCTTGTTTTGTACTCAAGATCATTGAAAGCTGATGCACACATAGCCCTTATAAACATGAGGGCATATGAGCACAATCCTGGTGTGAGGAATATTCTGCAGATTTGCCATTTGAACATTCATCTGAATGCCTGATAATGTGAACGTAAGCATGTCGCTGAGTACTTTCTCATTTCGAGGTCTCGCACGCAGTTGCGAGACTTGGACACACTAGTACGAGCGACCCAATTCAAGGGGGCTTGCCAAGGCATGTAAGTCAAGTTCTAAGTTTTTGTAAACTTCATTTTTCGAACCGCTTTGAGAATGTCCGAACGTCCGTCCAACCCATCTAAGTAGACGAGCGGCAAGCTAATCGAGAGAAGCAAACTAATCGAGATTTAGGAAGCCACGAAATCTTCCACGAGGAAACGATTCCTCACGGACCCTCCAATCTTGGCATGGATAATCTACATTTGATCGGACTGAGAAGGTGGATTGGATCTATTACGCGAGCGCTGATCCGAATGTCTTGAGAGCCATCTACCCAAGATGGTCTTCCTCATCGTTAGAAGAAAGAAAAATAAAAAGAAAATAATAAGGAATTTAAGGTACTGAGTACTCTTCTCGTGCTGTCAGGACATGGCTTACCACCCGACGAAATGGACACGCTACTTGTTCGAGACAAATCACATCACGATTTGTTTGCGGTACTCAATAATACGTGAGAATCATTCTAACACCTCTTCTAACACCGAGATTGTTGGTGAGCATAATGTGGAAATCATTTCGGAATCAAATTCCGAAAAAGCAGGTAGCTTTATATCGGCGAATCATTCTCACACAGAGAAAGATGCTAGGGTTCGGATTCACCCACTCCACATGGTACCATCAAAGCAGGGCATGTCAACGTAATTTGCTGCTCAAGTTGGACTGGGATGAAACTCACTTCATCTTGTTTTTCAATCTTGAGTTTAGGTGCGCGTAGTTTGAGGTTCCATTCATAATTCACTTCCTTATTCAGGTTCACTTGGAACTCAAAATCTATCTGTCAAAATAAGTCCCTTAATTTTTGTAACTTAGAACATATTCTGTATACTTAGAAACTTGGATCTTACTTTATTACAAGTTCCAAGGTCTATTTAAATTCCACATGTACTCTCAATTGAAGTTTACAGTAATCATCACCTCTAATAATCACTATTTATTACAATTCACTAATTACAACTCAAATTTAGACATATGAAGATTATGAAATATTAACAATGTAAAAAGTATCAATTATGGATATTGTCAGAATTAGAAGCTTAGACTAATGGTTTCAAATTATACATATACATTGGACGCCATAACTTGTTGCACGATCGTGTGAAAACATAGAACATGAAAAATAAATAAACTCGTTCTAGGTTCTAGGTTCTAGGTTTTTCAATTTTTGGAATTTGAAATTTACTTTACATGTATTAGAACTTGGAATTAGACCGACTCCTTGGTAAGAGATTCCCATTTTTTGGAACTTGCAAGGATCTTTGCCAAATAAGTGTTTGGTAAGGTTTTTTTTTACTTGCCTTTGCCAAAGGCAAGCGCCTTCCCAATGCAGGTTGGGGGTTGCCTTGGACATTCGGCCTTCTTGGAAGGCTAAGAAGAGAGTAAGACAAAAAAGTTTCTTCCACAAATGTCCTTACTAACATTTCGTTTTTTCGATTTTGTCTTCGTCACTATTCACCTTCTTCTTCATTGAGGTTGGTCGGCGAAGTTGCGAGAGGTCGGCGACAAGCTGGATGGATGTTGGCATGAGGCCGGTGTGTCACGACGACCGTCAGTAGCCAGTCGCGTGACCTCGACGACCCCCTGTGAGTCATGTCGCCGCGATCGCTGAAACCCCGGCGACCACCCAAGTCTGGGTCGCAGCAAGGTCGTGTGACCGCTGCAACCTCAGCGACGCTGCGACCCCCGGCAGATTTGGGTTATCGAAGGTCGCCGTGACCCAGATCTGGGCCACGCGACCTCTGGCGACCCAAATCGAGCGATTAGGATCGCACGATTTGGTTGCGATCGGGGTCGCCGGGGTCGTGGCGACCCTTGTTGGAAGGTCGTGTGACCCGCCGTGCCACAACCTCCGTGAGGAGGTCGCCGGGGCCGTTCGAATTGGTTGCGGCAACCTCGATCGCGACGACCTTTGCCGGATGCTTGCCCCTTGCTAGACCGCTTGCCCCTCGCTGGCAGTAACTAGCTAATTCTCATTTTTTCCTTTTTTATAATGACAAAAGTCTTTTACAAAATTAATTTGTCCAAACACTATTTTGCTCAAAATACTTTACAATGGATTTCACAAATACGATTTGCCAAACACAATTTGCATTTCGAAAAATTTCTTTAGCTTAAAGACCTTTACATTTTCTCAAGAACTTTCCCAAAAGTCTTCCAAAACGCACCCGTTGTCCCAAATGACAATTAGCCTTCCAGCTGCAGCAATCAACCTTTGTCAACGTGATCTTTGACCGGTCAGTGTGAAGCTAAACGCAGCGGCTAATCGACTGTTGTTGAAGAAGCATATGTTCACGTGAGTGACTTCTCGACATATAGATCTGATCTGATCCGACGTGCGTGCTCATGTGTATGCGACGAAGCTGTGACGAAGCTGTGATTAAGCGGACATGGTCCTGAGCTGCACTGAGAATACTTTAATCAATGCCATAACAGTTGGTAGCATCTGTCCGGCGACCATTACTATAGTTGAAGGTTGGACCGCTAAAAAAAGAAAAAAGGGCATTGGCATAAAGGCGTAACCGAAATCTTCACCCCCCCAAAAAAAAAAGGAAGAGAATTTCATAAAATAAATTCTTTATGAGCTTGACATGGCGATCCGGAATATCCTCCTAGATGCAGCATCTACGTCGAATATTCTAGAGGAGGGGTAAACAGTACATCTATCTTTATTAGATATCAGACTTTCAAAACTCTTGATTGGACGAGGGGGTAGAGCACTTTAATTTATGGTCGCATCCTACTCAAAAAGGAAATTGATTGCATTTAGTTCAGAGTTGTGTTTCGTTGTCAGAATTTTGGATATAGCAAGAAACTTAGATAATGGAAAAAACCCTTGAATTGCAAGTACGGATGACTTTTGTCTAAATCAAGTCATCTATAAAAGTAATTCTCAAATAACCTTTCAAAAATAATCTCCCAAACTTTGACTCCTAATCGCCAAACCAATGCTAAAATTTTACCTTTCCTAAAATATTTTTATAAAAATTCAATATTTGGCACAAACTTTACTATTTTTAGAATTAATCTATTTTGCAGATAATTAAAATTGACAAATAGATTGTCGACAATCCAAAACTAATTTTAAATTTTTCTCAGTCCAAAAATGTAGTAACTTATTTAGTTAAAATCATAAAAATAGGTAAGAACTTTTAGATCATGAAATTATAAACCAATGTCGAGTATGATTACGAAAGTGCTGTAAATTTACCAATTCGCCTCGGATTAAATAAAAAAAATATTAAAAACAATAAGATATTTTGACTAGTATGTGAAATTACACAAATTCGAAGTGTCCAATTATTTTGCTCATTACATCGAAGTTTACAAGCACATTGAATTTTTTTTTTCTATGGGGGGTCGGACCATAAGACATTGGATTAATACGTGAAATTATACAAAAAAAAAAGAAAAAAAGAAAAAAGAAACGTCCGAAATTTGAGTTGCTTTTGCGAGTAGGCACGGAAATGGGCGTTCGGCCTCGGGACCTACCAACCAACCTTTTTGCCACTCCAATCGAAGAATGGCCGCTGGATTTCTACCCAACCTGGGCAACCTAGAAAATCAGGGGGCGCAACGGATAGGAGGAAAGGCAGGTGGCACCGACTCAAAACTACCGTTGAATATTGCCGAGGATTGAGCCGACTTCATGTTAATCGCAATCTTTTTTATTCAAAATGTATCAATTTCACGAAAAATAAATGATTTTATAAGTATATTTTAAAATGATTGCTCATATGACTCATTTATAAAAATGAACGAACGAAAGGTATTATGATATTTCGCATAAAATATTTAGATATATATTACTACCAATAAAAAGAATTATTGTTGATTAATTAGTTTGAACAACATAATCGATCCATTTTAGCTGGAATATTTTTTAAATGATTTATTTTCGCGAAACACAGAAAACCCTTGACCTACATAAATGACGCGACTAATTTCAATGGAGTGTTAGGACCAAGAAAAAATCTCGATAGAGTGTGAGAAAACCATGCGGAAAGGAATTTCTTTTATCTTTTTTCTTGCTCAAATTTTTTCTTTTTATCTTGAGGTTGGGGGGGTTCGTCATAACAAACGAACCAATTTTTTTTTTCCTTTTTTTTTTTTTTAGCAAAAAGAGATTAAGAAAATGGAAGAAAAGGAAGAGGAGATGGAAGGAATGATGAGGAAGACAAGACCGGCGTGGAGCGGCTGCTGGTTTGGCGTCGCGGTCGCTCCTCGGAACTAACGTCGCCACCAGGATTCAGTTCGGCCGGCTGTCTTCCTTGTCTCCCCCCACCTTCTTTCTTCTTCTGCTCTTTTCGCCCACCTAATCACGAGCATCCGGTTTTTGAATTAGACTTTACGCGAATTACCGATTATACCCCTTCGCTGCCGTCGAAGGAAAAAAATATCAATTAGCCGATTTAAATTTATAATATCCATCATGAAGAATCCATATCTTTTTCTAATCCCTTCACTGCCGTCGAAGGGAAAAAAATATCAATTAGCCGATTTGAATTTATAATATCCATCACAAAGAATCCGAATCTTTTCTAGTCCCCTTCACTGTTGTCAAATGGAAAAAAATATCAATTAGCTAATTTAAATTTATAATATCCATCATGAAGAATCTGAATCTTTTTCTAGTCCCCTTCACTGCCGTCGAAGGGAAAAAAAATCAATTAGCCGATTTGAATTTATAATATCCAAATCTTTTTCTAGTCCCCTTCACCACGTCAAAGGGAAAAAAAATATCAATTAGCCGATTTAAATTTATAATATCCATCACAAAGAATTTGGATCTTTTTCTAGTCCCCTTCATTGGCGTCGAAGGAAAAAAAATATCAATTAGCCAATTTAAATTTATAATATCTATCACCGAAAAATTCAAATCTCTTTTCAGTATTTTGTTATGATTTAGACTAAAAATGATTTGATCTTCCGAGATCATTACGGAACGTGATTGAAACCAAATGAGAGAGAATCTCATTTTCTCGCTATGCACAAAATATAAAATGGTCTAAAAATCCATTATTTTTTCCCTTTTGCACCAATTTTGGCTACAATATTGATAAGAAAATTCTATGGGATCACATTAGTCAGGAAATATCGTGGGACGGGTCGAAACTCCAAGACCCGACCCGACCCGACCCGACCCGACAACGAAGAGGAGGAGGAGGGGGAAAATAGTAAATTCAGAAAGCCAACGGACTGCGTGCGGGGAACGACGCACGAGCCGCGACAAATCTCGAGGCCACTCGGAGTCCCTCCCCCGGCTTTTTCGATTTACTCGTTTCTTTTTATTTTTTTTTGTGAGAAATTTTCATCGAGTTTTCTTTATTTTTTTCCCCCTCCCCTTTTCGTGTTTCACTCACCCACCACCTTCACGATCTCCTTTCGAATATTATATATAAAAAGGCTTTCGGCCCTGCTCCTTCTCTCTCCAACCTCAATCCCTTGGTCAAATCTCTTCTCTCGCATTCTCCGTCATCTCAAGCCGCCTCCTCCTCTCTCAGTCCCTCAGATCGCCCGAAACTAGCGAAAACCATGTCGTGCTACAAGGGCAAATACACTGGTACTCTCTCTCTCTCTTTCTCTGGTTCCTTTTGGAAGAATATATCGGGTTTGATCTCCATCTGTCATGCCGGTTTGGTGGAAAGTCTTTGCTTTTCGTGGCTTGGCTTCTTTCTTCGAAGTGGGTTCGATCCGTCTCGTCTGCTTGATCTGGGGCTTTCTCGGTTGATCTGCCGATGCCCGTTTGAACCTGGAGAGTGTCTCCTCGTTTTTTTCGTTTGCTGTATGCTGATTTTCTTGCTAACTGAATTGGATTCGGAGGTTGATCCTGTTTACCCATGTCGAAGTTCGGCTGGCGAATATATGTCTGTGTTGAAAAGTGGGTGTCTGGTCTGATCTGCTCTGGTTTGGCCCTTTACTTATCTGGATCTCTGGCTGAGCAATTAGTTTTGTGAGGACTCTTACTGGTAGGTGTGGATTTGATGGTGTGGATTCGAGTTCTACGTCTCTGTAATTTGGAGGAGGACGTCGTAGATCTAGCCAAACCTGACAATTTGATTGTTTCTGTTTTTTCTTTTGCGCAAAGGGTTTTCGTTGACTACTCATGAATCGTGATGCCGTTCTTCCTAGATGATAAATTGACTCGACCCTTTTGTCTTTTTGCCGATTTGACTTTGTTTCATCGACGATGGACTGCTTCTTTGCGGGACTTTCTAGTTGGATCTTTTTCGCATAATTATTCTTGCCATGTATCCATTTTAGAGACGGTGGTGATGGACAGGGGTATAATAGTTCTAACGCGTGATGAATTTTTGGGGTTTATGTAGATGAGCTCATTGCCAATGCTGCCTACATCGGCACCCCTGGGAAGGGTATTCTAGCTGCTGATGAATCGACTGGCACCATTGGCAAGCGGTTGGCCAGCATCAACGTTGAAAATGTCGAGACCAACAGGCGCATCCTCCGCGAACTCCTCTTCACCGCTCCTGGAGCTCTCCCGTGCCTTAGTGGCGTGATTTTGTTTGAGGAAACTCTCTATCAGAAGACCGCCAGTGGTCAGTGTTCTCAATAATAGCTAATTTAACTAATTGTTTGAGCTGTATGTTACCCTCGATCCATTTATCAATGCAAAATTCAGTTGTCTCGAAATGAGTAGACGAGAAGCTCATCATGATGTTTTGGCTTGCGAGTCATCTGCAGGCACGTGTTAATGTTGAGTCTGGGGTTATTTCCTCATTCACTGAATGATTGTATTTATGCAGGTAAGCCCTTTGTTGATGTCCTGAAGGAAGGTGGAGTCCTTCCTGGCATTAAGGTTGACAAGGGCACAGTTGAGCTCGCTGGCACAAATGGTGAGACCACCACTCAGGGTCTCGATGGCCTTGCTCAGCGATGCCAACAATACTACAAAGCAGGTGCTCGCTTTGCCAAATGGCGTGCTGTGCTCAAGATTAGCCCAACCGAGCCATCTCAGCTTGCTATCAATGAGAACGCAAATGGATTGGCAAGGTACGCCATTATCTGCCAGGAGAATGGTCTGGTCCCCATTGTGGAGCCCGAGATCTTGGTTGATGGTCCCCACAGCATTGACAAGTGTGCCGACGTGACTGAGCGTGTTCTTGCCGCTTGCTACAAGGCCCTAAATGACCACCATGTGCTCCTCGAGGGAACCTTGTTGAAGCCCAACATGGTCACCCCCGGATCAGATGCCCCCAAGGTTGCTCCGGAGGTCATTGCTGGTACACCGTCCGTGCCCTGCAGCGAACAGTGCCTCCTGCTGTTCCGGCCATTGTCTTCTTGTCCGGTGGGCAGAGTGAGGAGGAGGCCACTTTGAACCTCAATGCCATGAACAAGCTCAAGGGCAAGAAGCCATGGAGCCTCTCCTTCTCTTTTGGTCGGGCCCTACAGCAGAGCACCTTGAAGGCATGGGCTGGAAAGGAAGAGAACATTCCCAAGGCACAGGCTGCACTTCTCAGAAGATGCAAGGCCAACTCGGACGCAACTCTTGGAACATACAAGGGTGATGCTCAACTTGGCGAGGGTGCTTCCGAGTCTCTCCATGTTAAGGACTACAAGTACTGAGTGGCGGATCTAGGCTTTGCTGCGATACTATTACTTGTGCTTCGTTTGTTTCGTGGATTACTGACCGTGCAAAATAAGGTTTGAGTTTTTGGCAATGGGAGTTACAATGGTTTTTCATTGATGACTTTTAGAACCCTTGGCCCTTTTCTTCTGGCTTGCTTTATAATTATGGATGCTTTTGAGAAAGAATACACCTTGTGCGTTGTTGAGAGACCATGCTTGCAGTGGTTGATGTACTCTTTAGACATGCGATGCTCATTCATTCATGTAATGGTTGATGGAAGAACATCAGCTCCACTAATCTTCCTGGTCCCAGTAAAATGGACATGATGTTTGAGTCTCTTCATGGCCTAGTCCTTGTTGCATAATTAAGGACAAAGTAGTTATTTAGATTCAGCATCGGTTGTTGGACATGGATCTACATAAGATCATAGGATGCTAGAAATGTTATCGTGCGCATCTTCATTACACCAAGGCTATTGAAATACTAAAACTAGATAGAGTGTAATTAAACCAAGTTCGTACCCCTTAGCCAAAAAGGGTGTGTTAATAGCGAGAATTTAACTCACAGAATTGGGCCAGACGAAAGAGGGGAAGCAATAGCATGAGCCAGAATTCATCTCTGCAGCACTCGTCTTGTTATCCTATCGTCTCCCTCAAACTCCAAGTCAGAATTTTCTAGCATCGATAAAATTGAGTTTGTTTGTCCTAAAAAATTTATTTTGCTGACCCCATGCCGTCTCCGGAAGCTCTGTTGTCAAAAGTGTCCATTTTCTGGGATTCGACTTGGAGAAAGCATTGACAAGAGAAGTTGCTAGGAGATAAGACCTTTCTTTCAGACGTGTAGTTGTAGTATTGTCTGTGTTTGACTTGAATTTCCATTTATAGTTCGCCTAAAAATTGGTGTTGTGTAGTGTGTGGTACGAGTTTCTCACAAACTATGCATTGGTCTATTGTTTCTATCGTGTAGTTGTAATTTACTTTTCTTTTCTTCTTGTACCTTTAATTTGTCTAGATGTTTCGACGAAATACCTTTTGAACTATGGATCGATGAATTGATCAACAAAAGATGTGAAGGGGCATTTGTTGATTCTTCAGTAGAAAATGCAAACTGATAGGAAAATTAAATGTACTAAGATAAAAAAAAATCGTGTCAAGCCATGTAAAAAGGGTACTAAAATGTAAAAATAAATTGGAAGCAAGACTGAACAACTGGTCCTTTGCGCAAATTACAATTCCAAAATATATAGCTACTATCGATAGTTAATAACAATAATGAAAAAAATCAAGCTTATCTTACGTGATTTCTTACGTGATTCCTAAAATTTAGCAATTTATATTTACAAACGATTAGATGACTGTCTTTACCAAAAAAAAAAAAAAAAAAAACAAAGAAGAAAACGATTAGATGACTGGATTACTCAACATTTATTTTACCTGGACTCTTTCATGCTGGCATAATCAATTACTTTCAAAGCTCCTCATTACATCGCTCGTTGGTTGCCATAACCCATGTTTATTGGCCCCTAGATCCATAATTCCACAATCAGATGATTATGGTGACTTCATCTTTTCATGGCTGCATATGGCCCTTTATCGATCGGGTGCTCGTGTTTTGAGACTTAGTTTTTTATTCATATTTTCCGTCGGCTTAAACAAATCATCTTGTTGACTGGTTGTACTTACCGAGTAAGAGCCTTCAGCACTTGGTAAAGTTTGCTTCTGTCGCATCTTGCTTTGCGTCTTTTAACTCGGGTTGAGCCTTAGAGATGAGTATTTTCTCTTTTGTGTCAATAGTTACGTAGATTCAATATAGTAAGAAAATACACACCCATCGCAACCATTATAGAGGAGTGTGGTGAAGATTCATACTCACAAGAAGACATCTTCTCTCATATTAGATCAATAATGGCTTCCTTTGATTAGTGTAAACCATATTTATTAATTTGATCTCATATTCATGTGATTGAAAGATCCTATTACCTCATAGCATTGGTTTATTCAATGCATGAATATGGTTATAAAATTCATTATGATTTTTGGTTTTTTTTTTTTTAAATGATTGACTCATGGTATTTCGTTGATGATGGAATAAATACATGATGATAATCATTTTTTTTTTGAATATCTTATGGCATAAATAGTGAAAATTGGGCTTACAGAATTGGGCTAGACGAAGGAGGGGAAGCAATAGCATAAGCCATAATTCATCTTTGCAGCAGTCGTCTTATTTTTCTACCGTCTTCCTCAATTTAATCAAGTTAAAAGACTTTGTTAGAGAATAGAGAGAGAGAGAGTGTCACCGGGGACGTGCAAAAGTTTTGGCCCATTAAAACCCCATGTCAGAATTTTCCAGCATTGATAAAATTGAGTTTGTTTGTCCTAAAAATTTTGTTTTGCTGCTTTACCCAAAAAAAAAAAAAATTGTTTTGCTGACCCCATCCCGTCCCCGGAAGCTCTGTTGTCAAGCATTGTTTGGCCAAAAAAAAAAAAAAACTTAGATAAGCATTGACAAAAAAGTTGCTAGCGGATAATATCTTATTTCTTGTTTCTTTCAAACGCGTAGCAGTTGTTGTATTGTATTGTATTTGACTCTAATTTCCACTTGTAGTTGGCTATTGATAGGTGTCATGAAGCATGTGGTACGGCTTCCTCACAGACTACGTATCGGTCTATTATTATTTTTGTGTTGTTGCAATTTACTTTTGCCTTTTCTTTTCTTCTTGTATCTTTACTTTATTGTGCTCGATTTGTCGAAATGTTTTAACGAAATACTTTGACAAAGGATGTGAAGGACCATTTGTGGGAAAAGTATCAAAAAAGTTATAAACTTATTGCATTGGTACCAATTCAGTGCTAAACTTTTTAATGGTATCAATTCAGTCCTAAACCTTTTAATATTGGTACCAATTTAGTCAATCTAACTAATTTTGGTCAGCCGACGTTGATGTGGACGTCCACTAGTAATCGGACGCTAACGTGGCAATTTTTATGATTTTTTAATGATTTTTTGAAAATTTTTATTAATTTTTATTAATTTTTTCTTTTTCCTTTCATTTTCTGCCTTCTTCCTAGCGGTGGTTGGTGAGGGCCACAAAGCCCTCGCCTGATGCTGGCGAGGGTCGCAGCCCTTGCTCGGCCTCTCCTAGGGCTACCGGCAAGGCGATTTCGCTCGGATCTAGGCGAGGACTGTGAAGCCCTTACTAGCCGTCGGCAAGGGTCGCCGCCCTCACTTGGCCTCACCCAGCGCTGCGGGCGAGGTGGCTTAGCCCAGATCTGGGCGAGGCTAGCCTCGCCCTGGCCTTGTCGTTGGTGATGGCCGTCGTGGCATTGCCAGCCGTGGGCGAGGTTGGCCTTGCCCAGATTTGGCTAAGCTGCCTTGTCGGCGGCCCTGGGAAAGGTTGGGCGAGGGCCGCGACCCTTGCTTGCTTCAAGTGAGGGCTTCGTGGCCCTCGCCCAGTGGCTGGGAATAAGGCAAAAAATAGAAGGAAAAAAAAAAAAGAAAAAAAGAAAAATTAATAAAAATTGAAAAATAATAATAAAAATCATAAAAATTGCCACGTCAGCGTTCGGCCATCGGCCAACATTCACGTTAGCGCTAGCCGGCCAAAATTGGCCGGATGAATTGAATTGGTACCAATATTAAAAGGTTTAGGATTGAATTGGGTCAATTGAAAAATTTAGGACTAAATTGGTACCAATACAATAGGTTTAAGACTTTTTTGATACTTTTCCCACCATCATTTGTTGATTTTCCAATAAGAAATGCAAATTACTGAGAAAATAAATATGTAAGATTGGAGAAAATTGTGTCCAGCCATATAAAAAGGTATTAAAATGAAAAAAAAAAAACTAGAAGTAAAACTGCACAATTGGTTCTTTGCACAAACTATAATTCAATGTTCATAGCTACTATTGACAGTTAACAATAGTTATGAAAAAAATAAGTTCATCCTACATTTTTTTTTTGGTCGAAAACACAGCTTGCATTTGAGATAATGGAAGTTTACAACCTGAAGATAAAACCTCTGCATAAACTAAATCAAACAAAACAAATGGGGGAAATAGTATCCAGTTATGGGTTGAAGCTAAGGTGTGGGCCTTCGCAGCCCAGTCGGCAACTAGGTTAGCTTCACGCTGGCGGTATTGTAGCTTTAGGTGAGAAAACTTCGAAAGCAAAACGGCAGCTTTAGCAATCACAGGTCGGAGCTCCCACGGCGGTGATCGCGTACCTTGCACTACTTTGACAAGATTAAGACAGTCGGATTCCACCTTTAGATTAGCTTCTTGGAGTCATTGCCCAAGCATATGTTGAAGGGAAAAGGTAAGAGCTTGAACCTCTGCTTCAAACGCGGATTGCGCCGGGACTCGTCTCAAATAAAATCCGTGAGTCTCCTGTTGTAATCTATACAAATACAAGCTATTGAACCTTCGGTGCTACCCGGCTTATAGCTTGCATCGATATTACATTTCAGGATACCCCTTTCCGGAGGACGCTGGAGTTGTGCCAGATCGATATAGTGAAGACAAGAACTTGGTCAAGACGCAGGAGAGCAGATCTGGTGTGAGTTCGTTTGAGCCATAGCTATCTGTACTATGAGGGAGGGATCTGGAAGCTGATTGCGAAAGATGAAGTTATTCCGCATCTGCCAGATTTGCCAAAGGATGTTAGCTACAAGCGCTAGTCTAGGTGAGTGCTGAGGTAATTTCGCCCTTTTTGTTAGCCAAGAATCAAAGCGATTGATTGTGAGTGTCGAATTCCGTATATTGATCTAGGGGTCAGACCAAATAGCACGAGTCCATGTGCATTGTAAAAAGATATGTTCTAGGGTTTCAGGAGCATTCTGTTGACATAGATGGCATAGAGGATTTGTGAGAATATGATGTTGAAATAGATTTGCTCTGGACGCTAGGGTATTGTGACAAGTAGACCATAGGAAAGTTTTTATTTTTGGTTTTGTTTTCATGGCCCAAATACTTTTCCATAAGACCTTCGAGTTCCGGTGAGATGTTGATGCTCTGTTTTTGTGTTGATTGCTGAGTGATTGCATTACAGTATGATAGTTGCTTCTTACAGTATATTTTCCATCGGTTGTGGCTGACCAAATCAGTTTATCATCTGAGTAAAGAGGTCTTATTGGGATAGTAAGAACTTCGGCAGCAATCTGTTCTTCGAAGAACTGTTGGAGCAGAAATTGGTTCCAATTGTGGTGGAGTGGATCAATAAGATTTGCCACCATAAGAGGTTCTTCTCTAGATTTAGGTCCATGAAGAATACCCATTGGTAACCACCGATCTCCACGGATTCTGATGTTGTTACCATTACCAACTGACCATCGAATATGTGGTAAAATAGCATCTCTGCCCATAAGTATGCTTTGCCATCCCCAGGATGGCTGAGTTCCTCTAGCAGCAGATAGGAAATCTGTCGAGTGAAAATATAGACCTTTAAATAATTTACTTCATAATGATTGAGGCTGCGGTAGGAAACGCCAAGCCTGTTTTCCAAGCATCGCTCTATTAAATGCAATAAGGTCTCGGAATCCCATTCCTCCTTTATCCTTTCTCTCTTTCAAAACTTCCCATTTTTGCCAATGGATACCTACTCTATTCCAATCATTTCTCCACCAAAAATGAGAAATTCGTTGTTCAATAGTTTTGTAAACAGAAAGAGGCAACTTAAATATAAACATTGCATGATGTGGAATAGCTTGAATAACAGATTTTATGAGAATTTCCTTACCCCCCTTTGAAATAGATTTCTCTTTCCATCCCTCCAATTTGGCGTTGAATCTTGCAAGTATCCACGAAAACATTTCCTTCTTTGATTGTCCCCATTTTGATGGTATGCCTAAGTATTTACCATATCTTTGCAAGATAGGAGTCCTAAGTTCTTGAGATATATTATCTTGAAGAGTAAGAGGGTAGTTTTTACTGAAAATCAGACCTAATTTGTTGGGATTAACTAGCTGTCCAGAAGCCGAACAATACAAATTTAAAATGTTGGCTAAGTTCTGGCATTCTTCAATACAACCTGTTAGGAAAAATATCGCATCATCAACAAAAAAGAGATGAGACAAGGTAGGACACCATCTATTTAACCTGATTCCTTTGATGTTTACTATACTGATAGCTTGTGTAATAAGAGTCGATAAAACGTTAGCCAGCAGGATAAAAATATATGGTGATAAGGGGTCACCCTGGCGGAGGCCACGAGATGGGTAGAAATAAGGCAACTGCTCCCCATTAAACTTCACGCTAAAAGATATTGTGGTGATACACTGCATAATCCAGCCAACCCATCTTTGATGGAATCCTAATTTAAGGAGGTAATCATTGAGGAAATCCCATTCAACTCTGTCGTACGCCTTCGTCATGTCCTCTTTCTCGATCTAAAGTGATGAAGAACCTCTTGGATGATGAGAATATTATCCTGGATTTGTCGTCCCTTTACAAAAGCTGACTGTTTTTTAGAAATCAGAATATCCAACCAAGGTTTGAGTTGGTTAGCAAGTACCTTTGAGATAATTTTGTATGCAAAATTGCATAGGCTAATTGGGCGATATTGCTCTAGCTTCTCAGGTTGAGTTGTCTTGGGAATCAGCGTTATAATAGTCTGATTAAGACCTGTAGGCATTACCCTCGACGTCAAGAAATTCTGCACTAGAAGGAAAAGGTCTTCTTTAACAATTTCCTAGTGTTTTTGATAAAATAAACCATTCAATCCATCAAGACCAGGTGCTTTGGTAGTTCCCATCTGAAATGTTATTTGCCAAACCTCTTCCATCATAGGTGAAGCAGTCAGCTGGTCATTCATTTCACGAGTGACCACCTGGTTACATTGATCAAGTAAAGGTGCATAGTTCATATAACCATTAGTTATATATAATTGCAAGAAGAAAGTGGTCGTCATATCTTGAAGAGTAGGTGGATCACAAATCCGTTGCTAATCATCAATTTGCAGCATAGTAATTTGATTTTGCTGCCATCGCTGAATTGTAGATGCATGAAAAAAAAACGTGTATTTTTGTTGCCCCATTTCAGCCCATTGAATTTTGGAGCATAAAGCCCAAAGTATTGTTCTTCTTGTTTCCAAGTCCGACAAATTTCCTCTTTTAGTTTTGATGCCTCTACCCTGTCATAATTGAAATGTGGTTGATTCATCAGGTTCTGTAACTGATTTTGTAAGCTCAACACCTTTTTGTGTCCATTTGAGAACTTTTTTCTGCTCCATGTAGTCAAAGCTCCTGTGACCCGCCTCACTTTAGTAAGAAAATTGGGATGTGGCAGAGAAAGTGAATTTCAAGCCCTAGAGATAACATCATGGCATTCCTCATCCTCATTCCAATAACTCTAAAAAAGAAATGGTTTCCTTGTTCTATTATAAAATGCTGAAGTGTGAATTAGTATAGGACTGTGGTAAGATCCCACAATTGAAAGTGCATAAACTTCTGACCCAGGAAATAAGAATCGCCATTCCATAGTACATACCACCTAGTCCAATTTTTCCTTAACAAGCTCCTCCCCCTCTCTATTGTTCATCCATGTATACTTGCAGCCATTGCTTTCTAACTCAGTAAAATCACAATCATTGAGGACAGCTCTGAAAGACAGCATTCTAGACTAGTTAGCAGGTCGTTTCCCCATCTTTTCCCAAGGATAAAGAATCTCATTAAAATCTCCATCACATATCCAAGGTAAATTGTTAGTAGAATGTATATGTCGGAGCTCATCCCACACAAGTTGACGCTGTTGATAATTAGTAGGAGAATGAACAAAAGTGATACCTATAGGTCTGCCTCCCCCCTCGCTACCACTTATATGAAAAAGGTGTGGTGTGGATCTAATTACCTGTAAATAAACCAGATCATTCCAAAACAGAGCTAATCCACCAGCAAAACCAATTGGATTAAGAATATGTGAATTTTTGAACTTTAAACTGCGCTGAATACGATTAAGCCTTACTTCAGGCCTTACTTTAGGTTGCTTGGTTTCCATTAAGAATACAACATTGGGCTTTTCTTTGGCCGTCATGGCCTTGAGAGCTTGAACTGTCAGGGGATTGCCCAAACCCTAACAGTTCCAGCATAGTATCTTCATTTGTTTGGGGGTGGTTGTTTGGGGCCAGCTACCAAAGCCCAAACTCCTGCTTCATCTGCTGTAAATATAGGAGTTTCCATAAGATTTGAGTCAGCATGTTCCTCTATTATCAAGCCTCTAGTTTCGTATGGGTTATATCTTCTCTGCTTTTGGCCGAACTCACTATTGGTTTCGACCTGGTATTCTTCACCTTCTTTGTTACATGTATATCCATAGGCGCAGTCTGAATTCCTTTCAATTTTGTTTCTGCGGATATGAGTGCTGTATGGAGAGAGGGCTGGTGCACGATTGATCGCTGATGGAGCTGTTGGTCAGATTCAACTTCTGGTTCCCTAGATCTGTTGACTGCATCAGATCTATTTGCTGCTGGAATTGTAGGTGGTGGGGGCAATAAGGGAATAATGGGGATCTGTGAAGGCGGAGTTTCAGGTACGACTTCTTTGGTTTGTTCTGACATGTCCCGTGGATCATAAAATGTGTGCCAATATGGACTGGTTTCCTTGACTTTCGCATGGAGCCACTGACCATATGCCATCTTTTCTCTACCCTCATGTTTTGCCTCATTATATTGGATGTCTTTGTAGTACATCGCTTAGTGCTCGAGTTTGCCACGGGAGTAGCAAAAGTGCGACGTCGTTCGTAGCGAAAGTCTAGTCAAAGAGGTTTGCCATCTATTCGTATTAGCTTCCCTGTTTTAAGAGGTTTTTGTAAATTTACTTCTACCCTTACTCGACCTACTCTTGATGATACTCCTTCCTTCGAGTCGACCTTTACTTCTATTACATGACCCATATGCTATACTGCCCTTATAAGCATACACTAAGAATACCATTCTAAAGGTAAGCTAAACACCTGTATCCAAAAGGCACAAGTAGAAAAGTCGTAACAATGTAATGGTATGTTTGGAATCCATGGTTTGAATATAACTAAACTGCTCGAGAATAGCCAAGGGCCCTCTTCAAGAATTCTCTGTTTGTCGGCTTGAGATTGAAATTTTGCGATGTATATACCTGCCTCACGCTGTGAAATATCCACTAGGTTAGTCTGCCAGGCTCTTTTCAGTGTGCTTTGGAAGGCTTGAAAGTTAATGGACGGATTGGAAAGAATTTTGCCAATGAGAGTTAACCTACATTCCTCTAATGTTTCGGGCGAAGGTTCATCATCCCAGTCTTCGATTATCTGTTCGGTGGTGAGATGACCCAATCTAGTGCAAAGAGCTGCCAGACGTGAGGAATCGGCATGGTCTTCCGAAGCCATCAAAGATGAAGAAAAGAGGTAGTAAACAGGATACTTGCTAACCACAGGAAAACTAGAGAGAGTGGCGAATTACCCAAATCAGAAAACAATTAAGCAAAATGACTGACCTAGTGGCGTTTGGCCACTGATTCATGTTTGGCCACAATTTGTCTTCGGAGATCCACGATTCCATAATCGAACTATATTCGAGGACAAATTGTGGCGTTTAATGCAAGCAATGACTCTAAGCTGATTGACTTTAATCTAGTTAATTGCAGTTGGCCAAGTGAAATTGTTACAAATTTGATGAGAAACTACTCCCATTGTAGAAAATTGTGATGCATGGATTGTATATTATAATGTCATCTCGATATGTTGTTACTTTAATTTTTCCGTTGTTCAATTTCTTAAATTTGATGGAGTAAAAACCCAATTTCTTGCTCAAGATGCCATTCCCTTTGAGAGCTCTGGATTGGTCGAGGAGCTAACCTCGACAACTCAATATTGAGTTCGCGTTCCTTTCTCGATTATTGGTCATTTTTTAACACACAAGCACTGCACTGGATTCATTTCAAAATTTCGATTTAGTGAAGTCGAGCAACAATCAACATGGTACGCCTCGTATTTTCATTTCAGTAGTTTTAGCCCATTCAATTGGCCCAAGTTAATGTCAGGGTTCCAATCTCTTAGTTTTTCTTTTTTCAGTAAGTATCATCCAAAAACGTGAACTCCTGTCATTATTACATTGCTTTATATCACCTGTTTGCATTAGTATGATATCCTCAAATGTCAGATTCGTGGCAAGGTGACCCCTGACATGCTAACTCTACGGAAATATATCCAATAGCTGTCTCATAAAATGTCCTCATTATGCACTAATTCCATTTTCGAAAATCTATCTTTGTAACATTTTTGGTAGGGTCGCTAATATATTAATAAAAGAATCCACACATTCACGTCCATTTCCTCTTTAAAAAAAAAAAAAAAAAACGAAAAGGCAGAAAAGATCTCAGATTTGTTCCTATAAGAGTAAAAATACAAAAACGAGACCTAATTACTTTCTCTCCCAATGATGCCTATAAAATGCGCCATCCTACACACAAGATTCATTCGGATATAAATTACGTCTGCAATAGAGTTGATTCAACCAGATGGAGAGGAGTTCATCATCCAAGATAGCTCTCGCGCTCATGCTCGTCTCTGTTTTGCTGTGGGCAAGTTTGCCATCTTCAATGGCCGCGCCTGGTGAGTGCCAGAGTAACGAGGATTGTCGCACCATTTGCGCCTCAGGCTATGGAATTTGCACCAACACCGAATGCAATTGCTTAGACGGGACGCCGCCGAG
Organism: Eucalyptus grandis; assembly: GCF_016545825.1. Taxonomy (NCBI): domain Eukaryota; kingdom Viridiplantae; phylum Streptophyta; class Magnoliopsida; order Myrtales; family Myrtaceae; genus Eucalyptus; species Eucalyptus grandis. The sequence continues at coordinate 30,842,168 of NC_052612.1, forward strand.
TTGCAATAGCCGTTACTGCCTTCGAAAAATAAACACTCCTTGATGATGCCATATGAGAACTTGTACTTACTTGGGTTCATATTTATGTCCTTATCATGAAATAAATTATCATCATCACGCGATGATATTTAAGTGAATTATCGTTCCTCTCTTTGTGATTTTGCTGCACTTTTGGTCTGCAGAGAAATAACTGCACAGATTAAGCGAATTTTTGTTCCTTATAACTAACAAAACTCATGAAATTTATCTGAAAGCAACCTAAAAATAACTTTGCTGACATATGCTCCTAAATTGTACATGAGTACATGGATGCTTCAAGTTTCAATTCATCTTCTCAAGGAATAGTCTCTATGGAGCTTTCAAGAGCACCAAGCCCGAGGTGGCTACTGTTAGGCGAGGCGTAGAGAGGGTAGACGCTCACAATAAGTTCCTAATTCCAAAAAAAAGGCACAAACTTTAAATTGAGTGGCAAAGATGGCATAATTTTTTTTTGTCACATAAAAGAACACAAACTTTAGGTTCAGTGATAGAAGATTGCAACGATCCTAGGAGTTAGATCATTCTATTTTTGTTTAGGGTCTTTGCTGTGGGCGTTGCGTCTTGGCGTTGTTGCTTTACTCCGCTTGGTTTTGTCCAGCTTCTTTCCACTCTTTGAGCTTGTTCATTAGAGTGTAAGTTTTTGAAGTCGGTTCTTTGTAATTTTGGACCTTCCCTTATAATACTTACTTATTTACCAAAAACAAAGAAAAAAAAAAACTTTAGGTTCAGTGACAAATTTGCCCCAATTTTTTATTGCCTTGAAAAATATCACCAACTCTCACTTAGATCCCAAATCTAGCTCCCTTTAACTTAGATTCATTGATTGTCCTTATCAATAAATCCATGTGCATTTGTTGACCAGATGTAAAACAATATTCATTGTTTTCTTGTTTGAGCCATAGCTTGAATAATAGCAATAAAGCTACTCATCCTTTCTTACACTTTACTGGAAAGTCAAAAAGATCTCGAGATTAAATTTCTCTAGTTAGACTTTGCCACTTTGTTGTAATATGAAGTTGTAGATCACCGCCTGTTAAAGAGACACCATGGACGAGATGCCAACCTCACGACTAGAACCTTTTTTCCGAAACAAAGTTGACTTTAGATAGAGAGTTAACGTTAGGGGCCAGATTTGGGATAAGGTAGAAGTTTGTGATTTTTACGAAATACAAAAAAGTTGGTGCTAGAATTGTCATTCAACTTAAAGTTGGTACTTTTTACAAGACAACAAAAAGTTTAGGCTAATTTTGTAACTCCACTTAAAGTTAGTTTTTTTGTTTTTTTGTTTTTGAGATAAAGAAAGTTCAAGCTAGATTTATCACTTGACCTGAAATTGGTGCTTTTTATTTTTATTTTAATTAGCCACATAGTAAGAGATAGAAAGTTCAGCAAACATCTCAGGATTCACTACTAACTTACAGTCGGAATGGGCCTCGACGAAAGAGGGGAAGCAATGGCAAAAGCCATAATTCATCTTTGCCGCACTCTTGTCTTATTAGTCTTTTGTCTTTCTCGATTTAATCAAATTAAAGACTTTGTTAGAGGATAGAGAATATCCCCGGGCACATGTATAGGTGTTGGCATCTTAAAACCCCAAGTCTGGAATTTTCGATCCTCGTAACATTGAGTTTGTTTGTCCTAAGTCTGTTTGGATTCCAAAATCTAATGTTCAAGCTTTAAAGCTTATTCTAGAACTTACCATTACACTCGTTCACGGGGTTCGCATGTTCTCCGGGACACCCTTTTAAATCAGTGGAAGAGTGGTTGGACAATCAAGATTTTCATTTAGATAAAAAAATTAAGATTTTAAGTCATCAAAAGTATGTGAAGAATTTTAATTAGATGTTCTAAAGTTCTGGATGATATCCCCACAATAATTCAAATGAAGAAAAGCTCACGAGTACTCTAGTGCTCTTTATTTAATAATATAACATCGTGAATAATCACTTCATAGTGGGCAGGACGTCTATATATATCATTGAATCAATTGAGCAACTCAAAATTCTAATTTCTTTACATATGATTGTATCGGGCATTTGTGGGATTTGATCCCACAAAATATGAACTTACAAATTCATTCAATATATTTTCAGTATCAAAGACAATTTTCTTAGACTAACTATGAATAAAATTCGAAATCTTATACTGAACAAATAGGTAAGTATTATCTTTGTGGTACCATACACTATTTTATTTTAGGGAACAAAGTAGCTTATATCCTTGAAATTTCTCTCTCTAACTCTAACTACAATTGTCAAATCGAGATACCAAATTGTACATTTAGATCACAAATTCACGAGAACCAAATTGTAAAAATACAGTCAAATAATGAAATTTCCCAAATTTGGGTGCACCTTTTTTGCTAATTTCACCAGTACTTTGTTAAAATATATACAAAATTCTCATTTGTTCCCTCATCGATAAAACCTACACGATGAAATGTTCTAACTCGGGTTTGATTTCCATAAATGAATAAATATGAAAAATAAAATGTAATTACTGTTTTCCCCTCAATGACGCCTATAAAATGCACCACCTTACAACGCAAAGATTCATTCGAGTAAATAATACATTTGCAACAGGGCTGATCGATCGTGATGGAGAGGAGATCATCATCCAAGTTAGCTCTCGTGCTCCTGCTCGTGTTCGTTTTGCAATGGGCAAGTTTGCCATCTTCAATGGCCGTGCTTGGTGAGTGCAACAAGAATGAGGATTGTCGCGTTATCTGCGCCTCAGGCTGTGGGCTTTGCAGCGAAACTGAATGCAATTGTTTCGACGGACGCCGCCGGGTTGCAGCCTTCAAGTGTAAACACTCCCTGATGAAGTCAAATGAGAATATCTACGTACTTTGATTCATACTTATGTCCCTATTATGAAATAAAACATGATTATATGATGATCTTTTCGTGAAAGATGGCTTCTCTCTTCATGATATTGCTGTACTTTTGTATTGCTTATAAGTGGTTGCCCAGTTAACTTATTTTTCTCGGCATGTATAGCTAAGAAAATTGATGAACTTTATTTGACAAAACCAAAGAACAACGTCGCTGAAAAATATACTCATTTTCAAGAACAGTGCCTATTCTTAATCATATTTATCGATGATAAAAACTTCTCGCGTTAATTCACTTTTGTAAACCTTACGAGCAAGCATATTTCAATTTTGCACGAAATAAAGGCATCCGTCCTCAAGAATTTCCATTAGTGAAGGATTGGCAATGTTTTGATGTTGGAACACTAAAATTTTGTTTGTTGGAATCAATCGATCGGCTCACAAATTCTGATTTCTCTAATTACATATGATTTTAAATATGAACTTATTAGAGATTGAAACATCTAAAGCATGGATTATTTGCAAGGTCATTCAACATATTTTTGCATCTATCATAGACCATTGTCTTGGACTAAGTATAAAAAAAGTTCCAAGTCTTATACCGAAAGAATAGATTAGTATTATCTTTTGGGGTATCATACACAATTTCATTTCAGGAACAAAGTGGAGTATAGCTCTGGAGTTTCCCTCTCTCTAACTATAATTGGCAAATCGAGATACTGAATCGTGAATTTAAATCATAAATTCACGAATACCAAATCGAGAATCCAATTGTATAAATGTGGTAACATAATTTCAATAAACTTTTTTGCCAAATATGTGTATACTTTGCATCAAGAATCAATGCAATTGTTTCTCAGCAATGCTGCTGAGTTGCATTAGCTGTTACCGCCTTCAAAGCAGAAACAGTCCTTGATGAAGCCATATGAGATTATCTAATTACTTTGATTCATACTTAAATCATTCCGAAGATCACTCATAAAGAACTTTTAAGTTTGGTATAAAATTTGCCATGATTGATTAGTAAGTAGAGGTCATATTTTTAAAATTTGAAGAAAAAGAGATGATAATCTGCACCCTATTGAATTGATACCACCGATTGATAATCAACTGTCAATACTCATCCTATGCTAATCTGAATTTCTTTCATTGTAAAATAAACGAATATTAATTTTATAATCTTTAACAAGATAACATTACGCCGTGCATTTGTTTAATCTGAGCCCGTTGGTTATAGGTGTGCCTGAACTATAGTTGTTCTGAAGTTATACTGCGAAGTGTTGTTATATATTTAATAAGTGATATTCTTAATTTTGACATTACTTTAAAACCTGTAAAACAGGTCTTTGTTTGAAAAGTTACCAAAAGATAAGAAGGGCGTTGGAATATCTCTCTCTCTTTCGCTCTCTCTCCACCCAATTCTTATTTATTTTAGACCCATAAATTTGTGTATTTGCTATATTATTCTATATCTTTCTTTTTAGTACATCATGATTTGCCACGAGCTCATTAAATGGAAGAGGGAATAATTTGGTAGAAAAAAGTGCTTTGTGGGTGAAATCAAAGATCTTTTATCTATTATGCATTCTATCTAAATCTTAGCGATTTAAAGTTGTGTAACTTTTACATACACACAAATAAAGTTACATAAATATTAAAAGAATATATTAGAGACGTGGATAATACGGTGTTACGAAAATCCGCGTGGACATATGACGAGAACAGAACAAATTTTGGTTCATCAACGAGAAGTTACTTTTGGAAATAGATAGCTTCCTTATACATTAAGTATATTTTTGTAGCCACTCGCATAGGCGTTATATGCAACTGCTAGTATAAAAAATCAACCATGCATGCCCATAAGTGGATGGCCGAGACTTGGAGACCTAGTCCAATTTCAAGCAAGATAAGTGTCGCTTTGCAAAACTTGCAAAACCATTTAGGTCACAACTCTTGCATGTGATTGAACTTGATCAGCCAACATGCAATAACATCATTGACATAATTCGCCCAACAGCTAATTAAAAAAAGGGTCTTGTTATTTGTTATCGATTGACTTCAGGTAAATACACATAAAAACAAACGTTTGAATTTTTACTTCATCAATTACACATACCATGAGATATGTAATAGATATATATATATTAATGGTGATTGCAAAAAAATTGCCTCAGGACACTCGTTAATAAGAATTAACTTAAAAATATCCTTCAAATATAGTGAAAATCACTATCATGAGAGGACGAAAAATTGAGAACTAAAATTTCAACTTTCATTAAGTTTATTTTTCATGAAAGTGATATATCGACTTCCTTTAAAGTTTGACTTTCTCATTGTTACTTTTAGTGAGGTCACTTCTGTTGTTTAAAAATGTATCAAGTAGGGTGATCGGTTCCCTATCTGGTCCGGACCAATTCCGTGAAGCCTATCAAAAGTACTAGAGTTTTTACTATTTTCAAGAAATTAATATATATATTTATATATTTATAAAAAAGAGTTAGGCCGGTTAGGTTCTCTCCTTTCCCCGCCCTCGCCCCACGGGGAATCGGGAAATAGACCAAAATTATTGGTTCCATCTTATGGAATTGGGAACTGGACCGATCCCCCTATTAACAATTTGGTCCAGTTCATGCGATTCCCCGTTTGGACAGTTCGACATGCTTACCCTAGTAACAATCGTCATAACATACATGTGAAAATACTAATAAGAGAAAAATAATCTCAGATAAATAAGTAATTATATATTTTCGTAATAAATATTACAAAAAGGTACCATCTACTTTTCAACTAAGTATCCTGCACATAATACAGGGTTAATATAAGCTCAGCATCACATAAATTTTGATCGTGTACTCACATATTTTGAAATTTTAGATTCTAAAGTCAAATGTGCAAGCTTTAAGGCTTATTCTAGAACTTACCATTATGCTGGTTCGTAGGGTTTGCATGCATGTTCTCCAGGACACCCTTAGCATAGGATGAGGTTAATAAATGGAAGATTGGTTGAACAATGAAGATTTTCAGTTAGATAAAAAAAAAATCAAAATTTTAAGTTACCAAAAGAATGTGAAGAATTTTAATTAGATACTCTAAAGTTCTGGATGATATCCCCATAATAATTCAAAAGAAGAAAAGCTCACGAGTACCACAGTGGTCTTTATTTAATAATTTAACACGGTGAATATAATCACTTCATAATGGGCATGACCTCTATATACACCATGGAATCAACTAAGCAGCTTAAAATTACAATTTCTTTAATTACATAGATGTTGCTGGTCATTTGAGGGATTTGATCCCACAAATATGAACATATTAGAGGTTGAAACATCAAGAGCATAGATTACATGCAAGGTCATTCGATATATTTTCAGTATCATAGACAATTTCCATAGACTAACTATAAATAAGGTTCGAAATCTTATACTAAAACAAAATAGGTAAATATTATCTTTGGGGTACCATACACAATTTTATAAGGAACTCTATGTGGCTTAAATCCCTGAAATTTTCCCCTCTAACTCTAACTATAATTGTCAAATCGAGATACCGAATTGTATACTTAGATGACAAATTCACGAAAATCGAATTGCAAAATTTCAGCAAAATAATTATAATTTTTACCAAATACGTGTGTACCGTTTTTGCCACAATTTCACTAATACTTTGTTAAAAGATCCACAACATTCACATTTGTTTCCTTGTCATGAGAACCTAAATGACGAAAGGTTCTAACTTTGATCTAATTTCCATAAATGACTAGATATGAAAAAATAAAATGTAATTACTTTTTCCCTCAATGACGCCTATAAAATGCACCATCCTACAACGCAAAGATTCATTCGGGTGAATACTACAGCTACAATAGAGCCGATCGATCGTGATGAAGAGGAGATCATCATCCAACTTAGCTCTTGTGCTCGTGCTTGTATTCATTTTGCTGGGGGCAAGTTTGCCATCTTCAATGGCCGTGCCTGGTGAGTGCAGCAAGAATGAGGATTGTCACGTCATCTGTGCCTCAGGCTGTGGACTTTGCAGTGAAACTGAATGCAATTGTTTTGACGGGACGCCGCCAGGTTGCAGTAGGCGTTACCACCTTCGAGGCATAAGCACTCCTTGATGAAGCCATATAAGAATATCTACTTGTTTTGATTCATACTTATGTCCTTAACATGAAATAAAATATGATTATATGATGATATTTTAGTGAGATATTGCTCCTCTCTTCGTGATATTGCTGTATTTTTGTTTTGCGTAGGAAATAATTGCACAAGTTAATTTAATTTTTTTGGCTTGTATAACGAATATAACTCATGAACTTTATTTGACAAAACCGAAGAGGCTTAGCAGTGCGTTTATATCGCATTTGCTATTGTCTGGAATAAACATTTAATAGACTATACTCATCATCAACAACAGTTAATGCTTTAACATATTCACTTATCATAAAAACACCTTGAATTAATTCACTTTTGTGTACCATAGGAGCAAACATATTTCGATTTTTCTCAAAATAAAGGCATTAGTCCGCTAGAACTTCCATTAGTAAAGGATTGTCTATGTTTTTATTTTGGAACATGAACTTCTTTGTTTGCTAGAATCAATGGTTGGCTACAAAAATCTGATTTCTCTAAATATGATTCGATGTTCACAAATATGAGCTTAGACTAAGACATGTCAAGCATGGATTAACTGCAAGGTAATTCAACATATTTTCGGTATCATAGACAATTTTCTTGGACTAATTCTAAATGAAGTTCGAAATCTTACACTAAAAAAATTGGTAGGTATTATCTTTGGGGTGACATATACAATTTTATTTAAGGAACAAAGTGGAATTTAGCTCTAAAATTTTCCTCTCTTACTCTAACTATAATTGGCAAATTGAGATACCAAATCATGAATTTAAATCATAAATTCATGAATGTGAAATCGAGAATCAAATTGTATTAATCCGGTGAAATGATTTCTATAATTTTTTTTTGTCCAAATACGTGAGTACCGATGCAATTGTTTCTCAGTGACGTTGGGTTGTGTTAGCCTTTGCAGCCTTCAAAGCATAAACACTCGAAATAAAACATGATTATATGATGATGACTAATTTGGAAATTTTTTTTTTCAAAAAAATTTGCTTTTATCGTTAGAAAAAGTAGTCATGCCTAACTATTTTCGTAGATAATTAAAAAAAAATTCTATCCATTTATTTTTGTAAACGAAACAAACGATTATTTGTTGGAAAATATTTTTGAAAGCACATATTTATGTGAAACAAATGCATCCTTGTAATATTGCTCCTCTTTTATGATTATATTGTACTTTTGGTTCACAATAGAAATAGTTGCATGATTTAACTCAATTTTTTTGGCCATTTATAACTAATGTAACTCATGAACTTTATGTGAAAAAATCGAATAATGACTATATTAACTTAGATCTACAGTGATATATCTGTTGATGATGAAAATATCTTGGGGAGAATTACCAAAAAAGTCTTCAACATATTACAATTGTGCCAATTTAGTCTTAAACTTATTTCTTTTTTTTTATATACCAATTTAGTCTTAAATCTTTTGCATTTATGCCAATTTAGTCCTTTTGGTCAATATTAGCTGGCCGACACTGACATAGACATCGGTTGATGCCAGTCATTTAGCGATGTTGACGTAGACAAATTTTAATAATTTTTTTAAAATTTTTTTTTTCAAATTTTTATATTTTTCCTTTTTTTTTCCTTCTTCCTTTAGCTTGCTGGCTAGAGGTGAGGGCCGACGAGGTTTAGCCTCATTGGCCAATGGCAAGGCTCAACCCTATCAGCCATTGGCGAGGGCAAGCCTCACTTCACCATGGCAAGGCTAGCCTTGCCGTCCTTAGGTGAGGCCCGCTAGATTTGGCGAGGCTTGGCCTTGCCTAGCCATGGTAAGGTGGCCTCGCCATCACCACCAATGGCCAATGGGGCTAAGCCTTGCCATTGGTTGGTGAGATCAGCAAGCAGAGGAAGAAGGAAGAAGGAAGAAGGAGGAAAAGAAAAGAGAAAGAAAAATAAAATAAAATTCGAAAAAATAAAATATTATTAAAAAATTATCCATATCATTGTTAGCCACTCAAAATTGACCGAATAAATTGAATTGACACAAATAAAAGATAAAGAAAGTGTATTCACTATTATTTTTAAAGCAACAAATCCCATTTGCAGCGTTTTAAATGGTATTTTTATATGAAAACTGTTTATACAATCTAACCAAACTATAATTAACTAATTAATTATGCAGATATCCTTATTCATCAATTCATGTGTATCTTTTTCCCCCCAAAACACTGAAAAAGCAAACAATTCACTCAAGAAGCCGTATCATCAATGTTGTGTTCACACTCAAATCACTTTACTCTTTATATATACATCGTCGACGTTGCATGGGGACTCCAACAAGTTAACTTTGTGGAAAAATATCCAACAGCTATCTCATAACTTATCTTCATTAATATATTAATAAAAATAATCCACGAATTCACATCCATTTCCTCTTCAAAAAACCCTAAAAAGCAGAAAAGATAAAACTCAGACTTAGTCCCATAAATAGTTAAAGTTGGAAAATGAAATCTATGTGTATTTGTATTTGGTAAATATTTTAAGGAATGAATCTCATAATGAACGCGGTTTTCGAATAACCTTATGGGTTGATCTGGCAAAAGAGACTAGATGAAAGTGTGTGTTGTGGTATAGTAGCCTTATGGTTTAGCTTGGCGAAAGAGACTTGGTTAGAAGCTTGTGCTATGGCATAGCAACGAGGTCTTCATGGTCTAGCTTGGAGTAAGGGACTAGAATGGAGGTAAGCATTGGAGATTCAAGTCGAGACATATTGATACAAAATGATATTTGAATTAAGATGAAGCAATCCTAACATCAAGCTCATACGTGGGAGAAAAAAATATTAAGATGTTAGAAAAAGTCTCACGGTGGAAAATTGGTCTTTGTGTAAAGTATTTAATATATCATAATTGGAAACATGTTGATGCAAAAGAAAACCTGAGCTAAAGAGGAGCAGAGCTAACACTAAGATAACATGTGAGGGAAATATTATTAAGATGTACGTGTGAGGTGTGTTAAAATAAAAGTTACTATCACGAGACAAACAACTAGGCTACATTTGGCAGTCAGGATAAAATTCGAGATAAGATATGATTTATCATATCCTATGTTTGACACTCACTTAAGATAGGATAAAGTCGAATATAGACAAGATAAAATTATTTCACGGGGATTTCTAATGTCCATAATAGAAAAGTTGTCACGCCCTGAACCTCGAGCGTGCCAACATCCCGCCATGGTCATGCAAATGCCACATTCCCAGGTAGTGTCACCGACCCCATTAATTTATTATTGCACAAGCAGAATGTATTATAAAACCCTTGACAAAAACTCACGGGATAGGAAAGCAAGAAACCAACTCATTCATAAACAAACATGCTTTCAAAGGTAACCACACTCGGGTTTACACATATACCAAAAAGTGGTAGTTTACAAAAGGGATCAGTCCTATGACCACTAGTCGGACTCGTTCTTCGATCCCACTTCTGAGTGATCAGCCTCGGGGTTCTACCATCTACGGTTCTGAAATTTTGGTCCACAACAGGGTGAGACATTGTCTCAGCAAGTTCAACCCCTAAACCCCTATTAGAAAGAAAATACGCCCAAGGGTGGCTTAGCCACACCACATAGAGAACTTACCTCGCCTCGGTTCCTTCTGCAGGTTAGCACGATTCAAATCACTCAATCATAGATAGTAATAGAAACTTAAACCCTTTGGAACGCCAACAATATCATTTCGAACAACCATAAGAGTCTGGATTATAAGACTAAATTGTTATGACACGTCTCATACCATGCCACACGATTCCGTCCCATAATCCGACCCGTCAATAACACTCAGCATGCGATCCAATTGTTATTCACTGCCACACAAAGGCATAGCCTACTCGCGGTTTGGCTATCTACGACATTAATGCCAAGCATTGCCTCCCCCTTGAAGCGCGGCTTCGTCACTACATTGACAACATTCCCAAAGGAGCATGGGTCTAGTTGGCCAAGCCTCTACTGCGACCCCCATTCGTTGTAAGGGGCATCCTATATAAGGCAAGTTCGACTCAACAGCCCTGGACAACTTCCTCTTAATTTCACACAACAAAATCATACTCGACCCCAGGACACTTTGCATTTCACTCAATGCTTCCACTTAAAATAGTGATCCCAGCCATTTTTCTTCATATTAAAAACATTTGAGAAAGTAGTGTGTGTGGATACACAATCAAATTCGAACCAGAAAAACTAACACCATTCCTTTTCAAACCCCACTGCTTGATATAATACTTAAAATCCATTTTCAGTGTCAAACCCGGCACTCGGGATTTTCTGAAGAAATTATATACTTTTCACAATCATCACTCAATTTTACAATTCGGCAATCAATTGCACAAATCATCACTCAGTTTACAATATCCACTCATCAAATTAATAATTTGAATACACAACAGCAATGAGTATGAAATTCTGAGAAAATAAGGTCCCAAAATAATTTTCGGAATTTAATAAATAATTAATTTTATTCGAAACTAATTGAATAATAATATTTTAATAATTTCGAATAAATATATATTATTAAATCATTTAATAATTTCGGAATACTTAAATAAATCAAAAATAAATTCCTTTAAGTCACATCAAGGCTTATATTAATATAAACATTCACTTAGCCTTAAATTAAACACACTTTAAGTTAATTAAGCACCTTAATATAATCTACACTTAAATAAATTAAATTAACCACCTAATAACACTTAACATAAATTAAACCTCCCTATGCATAATTAACCCTCTAATCAAGATTAAGTGAACTAAACTCACTCGATTAACGAACCGATCGGACCAAAACGACGGGGTCGTCGTGGGGATTGACTTTCCTCAAGGCGGGCCAAGCATTCGAGGTCGGGAAGCCGGCCAAAATGGCCAAAATTAGGCTGGAATATCCATTTTTGTTTGCTGCTGTCTCTGCGGTTTGAGGCCGAGAAAGGGTAGATCCGGTGTTGGCTTGGGTTGGAAATGGACGGAGGAGTTGCGGTGGTGTCGTGCGGCCAACGGCGGGGTCTCACGGTGGTTGGAGGTGGCTGAACAGCTTCGGGACGAGTTGATGCAGCAGCTGCGACGCAGAGGCGGCGAGAGGGAGACGGAGCCGTGCGGAGCGGCGGCGACCGGTGGCTGGCCGTGCGTAGGGATGAATGGTGACAGGTGGTGGCGGAGGCTCCTCCGGCGGTGTACGGCTTCAGACGGGCTTCTCTGGTTTGTTGCTGGTTTTCGAAGCCTTCAAGGCACACCAAAGAAAGAGGAGAGACGGTCGAATAGCAAGGGGAGAGAGTGAGGCGGAGGGCCGCGGTGGTGACGACTCCGGCTGCGGTTGTGATGGCTCTTTTGGGTTTTTCGCTTCAAGGCTTCTTCGATTGCTGGGTTTCAAAGCCACAATGAGAGGTGGAGGAGAAAGGGTCAACGGACGAAGGGCAGAGCGGCGAGCTAGACGATGGCGAGTGGGAGCATGGGGCTTCGCACATGGATGGGCGACGACCGCCACGGCGGCGAGCGGCGGATGAGCTGGGCGTCAGGCTGGTCGGTCTCGCATGGCTGGCTTCTCCCCTCCCAAAAATTCAAGAACAAAACTCAATGAAGAAGATTGTGACATCCTGAAATTCGACCCCGTTTCGATAAAGTGAAATGGGCATTTCGTCGACGTGCCTATGGCTATTTTTCTCTGAGCTGATCACTCACGAGTTAACTAACCTATTGGGTAAAGCCGTTAAGGGATGTATCAGCTGTAAAATCCCTAAAAGCTACCTAATTGGTTGGATTGAGCTAAAATCATGTCCGATCGATTTTTAACCACGAAATTGAACTCGATTTGGGAATCGAATTTTAAGCGTGTCATAATTCTTATTTTTAGGATCTGTCTCATCGCTCGTCAAATTATTGACGGGTCCAAAATTTCAAGAAAGAAATTATCGGAAGAAAAATTGAAGCCCGAAAGGAAATAGATTGGGAAAGAGAAAAGAAAATAAAATAAGAAAAGTATTAGTTATTTTACTTTTTCTCTCTCTCTCTCTCTCTTTCTCTTTCTTTCTTTTCTCTCTTTCTTTCTCTCTCCTCTCTCCTCTCCCCTCCCCCTCGTGCGAATTCCCCACCGCCCACCTTCTCTCTCTCCTTTTTTTTTCTTTTGACTAGTCAATGTCTATCTCTCTCTCTCTCTCTCTCTCTCTCTCTCTCTCTCTCTCTCTCTCATTCTTCTTCTTCTTCCTTCTTCCGCACGCTCGAGCAAGCAAAACCAGAAAGCAAAAGCTCGAGCGGAAGCCACGAGCGCACGAAGACAGCAGCCGCCCGTCTCCTGCCGCCGCACCACCGCACCGCACCGCACGCCCACGCCGCGCCCATGCGCCCGCCGCTCGTCGTCGTCCCGCCGTCCCGCCGTCCGTCGCTCGCTGCAGCACCTCCCCGCGCGACCCAGCCCTTGTTTTGCCCCCTTTTGGCCACCTCCGGCCACCGCCCAGCCCCGCCGGACCTTCCCCGTGTCCCCCTCACCCTCCGCCGGCCTTCCCTCGCCGCCCTAGCCGCCGGAGTAGCCTCGGCCAGCCCCGTCCAGCAAGCGGCCGAGTGGGTTTCCAGCACTTCCGGGCTCGTTTGGGCGTTTCCGGGCCCCGAACCCGAGGCCCGCTTTGGAGTTTGTCGTTCCTCGCGTCGCCCCCGTCGGATTGATCCGATTTGCGGGTGATTTGGTGAGTAATCTCACTAATCATGGATTATTTGGCTAATTATGCTTAAGGTTGGTTTAGATTTAATAAATTATGTTTAAGTTGTTAGATTAGAATAAATTAGCAATTATTAGTCAATTGTGATGCGATTTAGATAAATTGATTGCGCAATTAACAAGTAGACGTGGTCTACTAATTATTGGAAGTGCCTAGGATTTTTCCCGACCCTTAGTGGGCTCCAATTAGGCTTTTCGGGCCTAAGTGGATTTTTTTAGTATTTAAATATTAATTTTCGGAATTAAATTAAATAATTATTTTTTTCCGAAAATTCAACTGAGATGGCCCGGGACCGGAATATTGTGCTGATGACCGTGGTGAAGTCCGTTTATTTAATCGGGCTTTATTTTGAGCTAAATTGAATTTTTAATATTAATTATTTAATTTTCGAAATTAATTATTTTTCAGAAATTAAGATGTTGATGGCCGACGACCGAAATCTCGTGCTGATTGTCGTGGCGCAGTCCGTTTATTTATTTGAGCTCTACGTTGTATGGAATTGAATAAATTGTGATATTTTAGGGATTTACCCTAAATTGATTGGAATCGATTGAGATTGAATTATTGATTGGTGATTGGCCAAGTATGTTATTCAGCATTTATAATGCTTTGTTGAGTTGATTTAATTATTTGATTGAGAAATCGTTGAGCATTGGTTGTCGGTATTGAAAGAAGATTGGTAATCTCTTGAAAGAGGACACGTGGGCTCGGTGAATTGGAATGTCACCTGGAGAATGCACGTGAGTTCAGTGGTTGAATATGTCACCTTGGCAAAAAGGTCGCTGAGAGAATGCACGTGGCTCGGAGACTCGGTATGTCGTCTGGAGAATGCACGTGGCTCGGTGACAGAGTTTGGCATCTAAAAGGACACGTGGGCTCGGTGAATTGATGCATCACTTTGGTGAGATAGCACCTAAGAGAATGCACGTGGGCCAAGGCATCTAAAAGGGCACGTGGGCTCGGTGAATTGATGCATCACTTTGGTGAGATAGCACCTAAGAGAATGCACGTGGGCCCGGGCATCGTAAAAAGGGCATGTGGGCTCGGTGAATTGATGCATCACTTTGGTGAGATAGCACCTAAGAGAATGCACGTGGGCCCAGGCATCTAAAAGGGCACGTGGGCTCGGTGACTTGATGTATCACTTTGGCGAAGAGGTCGCCTAAGAGAATGCACGTGGGCCCGAGGTTCGAGGCACGTGGACTCGGAGACTTGGAATGTCGTCCTAGAGAATGCACGTGGCCTCGCTTTTAGATACTCCTCCGTGGAGAATGATTTGTGTGACATGTAATCGACTGGTTCGATTTGTTTTGAGTAAATGGGTGCCTATTGTGAATTATACTGACATGCAGGTGAGATCTGAGGCCAAGGTAAGTCCTCTGCCCTGTGCGTGTTTAGGCAGCCTTTAGTATAATGGTTTATCTAATCGGGCTTAGTGGGGTAGAACTCGCTGAGACGTAGTCTCATCCCAGTTTGGGGAAACCATTTCAGGACCCCGCTGAAGAGCTGAGAAGGAGGAATCCAAGAAGGAGGACTCGGAGGCGAATCTTAAGGAGAAAGATTTTTGGAGGAAGAAGGCAATCCTGAGAGGGGCCTTGAGTACGGCCCAGTTGTCTAAGTTTCTGTCTTCTTTTGAGATCTCCATTTTGATATGAATAGTTTTGAAGTGGTTTGTGTTTTGTATAAAAGTTTGGTTATAAATTTCAATATGAAAAATATGGCCCTGGTTTTCTATCCCATCGTTTTATTGTCTGGGGATTTTAACTGCTTCCGCATGTGCTTAAAAATTGAAAGGGTCGACGATACATTGTCCTGGGATATCGCATTATAAAATCGACCAAATGGAAGGATGTGCACGTGCCCGAGGATCTGGGCGTGACAAAGATGATGGAGATGGGGAAGTGACATCCCACCTTTTTGGGATTCAATCTCCACCCTCCATATATCACCATCCTAACCACTCTTGCCCCACCTCATGACATCATTTGTGATGTCACAATCCACTAACTCCAACCTCCCACAACCTTATTCTAATAGGTTCAATTTCATTTTCCGCCGTGGCATGAAATCTTGTACATTAAATTCTTTAATTTTAATCAATCAACTTCCAATTGAGTCCAATTAAAGTCCATAAATTAATCCAATGTCACCATATTTCAACTCACATATTTACTTGACCATAGAACCATCTTGATCTAAAAAATACCATCAAAAGCGGGCCTACCAATTTTCCAAACCAAATTAACCATATCTTGATTATTTTACTGAAAAACTCGGCTTGCATGAAAAATCTTCCAAAGATGAGTCAATGTTCCTAAAATGATTTGTGACATACTTAGACTTCCAATTTTTGAATTCGATCTCAATTCACGGTTAATTTCACTCTGGCATGATAGTAGCGCGTCCTAATCTACTGGGTAGCTTTTAGAAATTTTCGTACATTTAACATGTGGTTGATCAAGCCACAATGTCCATCTTTGACACATTGGCGACTTACGGTTGTTGGGGTAATCTCAAGGTTTCAAATACGGACATAGGGTACCCAATCAACAAAAAAGTCGATCCAGTGCCGATCGACAAGAATTGTGTGATCTGGTGGAATCACTCACACTTGATCATATGCCTCTGTCGAGTCGACTTATCTCTAGTCTCTAATCGATTTTTAATTGTGTCGTAATGACCATTGCAGATTACCTCGGTCGAAAGGTCGATTCCTAGTCAAATTCTCGAGTATGATGCATTAAAATCTCTTAATTGCTTCACCGATAGACTAGTTTTCACATGAGTGGCCGACTCAAGGAAAAGAACTATATGCGTGCCAACGAAATGCCCGTCTAATTTATTGAAAATAGAATTGGAAAATCGGGATGTCACAAAAGTTATTTTTCTCGAATAATAAACTTATTAAATTAATAAAATTGAAATTATATTTCAATATAAATAATATTTGAATTCTAATTTAAGAAATAAAAATAAAAAAAAAAAAATTATTTTTAATTAATCCTATTTTAATTTATATATTCAACTTTAATTCAATCTTATAATAAACATTCAATCTATAAATTAAATATTTACATTTATTATATAATTTTAGATATCTTAGTATGGTTTACTATTTGATAAAATTTTATTAAAGAATGATGAAAGGGGAAAAAAAGAAATAATAAATAAAATAATATAAAAAAGAGGAAAAATAAAATAAAAATAAAATAAGAAATAATGTTATGAGAGATTTTCACAATCTCCGTTTATGAATTTAGGTTTATTTATAATGATATGCCGTTTATATCAAAAAATTGTACACGATATAACGTGAACATATTCGACTTTAATACTGCGATTCACCAAACAATGGACATGATATAAAAAAATACCAAGATTTCATATCCTATCCTATCTAGTCCTATCCTGATTAGAAATCTGGACGATCAAACGTAGCCTAAGTGAATTTGTGGTGAAACATAGGAAGCAAATTTACAAGGTCCCTTTGTCCTATCACCTGAAGAAATCTATAATCTCAATGGCCCTATTAAAAAAAGCAGCCAAGAACCACATTACCTTGGCTGATGACGAAACCTTACATGCCACAATCAATGAATGAGGTGTATTGTATTGACAGAAAAGTTGCTAGCAGACAATATCTTATTATTTCTTTCAAATGCGTAGCAGTTGTTTTATTGTATTGTGTTTGACTCGAATTTCCACTTGCAGTTGCCTATTAATAGGTGTCATGAAGCATGTGGTACGGCTTCCTCACAGACTACGTATCGGTCTATTATTATTTTTGTGTTGTTGCAATTTACTTTGGCCTTTTCTTTTCTCCTTGTACCTTTACTTTATTGTGCTCGATTTGTCGAAATGTTTTAACGAAATACCTTGACAAAGGATGTGAAGGACCATTTGTTGATTTTCCAATGAGAAAATTAATGAGAAAATAAATATGTAAGATTGGAGAAAATTGTGTCCAGCCATATAAAAAGGTATGTAAGATTGGACCTCTTCACGGCTGCATCCGAAATTGTAGGTTTCATGACTTAAATAATTACTATATTTTCAGCTCCTCGTGAGTAATGTTAGTTGTGCCCTTTGTCGATTAGGTGAGGCCTTGCTTACCGACGCTCAATTGTTCTTATTCTACGATCTAGTTTTCCTTTCGTATTTTTCACTAAAACTAATCACCTTATCACTGGTTGCACTTACTGATTAAGAGCTTGCTTCCGCTGCATCTTGCTTTGTCTCTTTAACCTGAGTTGACGCTTAAAGTCGGTTTTTTTTTAGGTCAACAGTACCGTAGATTCAATATAGTCAAAATAGCATTGAACGTGGTGATGGGACACACACCGAAGAAGAGGTTGAACGTGGAACTCCAGTTACAGTTAATTAGTATGGCATGGCAAGAAGACCCCGAAATAGCATTGTCACGAAAGATTAAGTGGTGATGGGCATGAAGAATCTTGACACTTCCCTATGAGCTTCCATACGAGACTCTGCAATCCCTTGGCATGTATTCGAACGATGACATTCTCGTTGATTAGGAAAAAACTCAGGCAACAAAATGTGCCAATCTTTCGCAAGGCAAGTGCTACAATTTAAGTGTGTCGTGGACGCAAGCTAAAACTGTGGGTGATATTCTTGAACAGCATCGGTCTCTTGGATTTCCTACGGACCATGGCGTTGGAATTCGGGCCAATGATTCATGTTTGGCCACGGTCGAACTATATTCGAGGATACATTGTGACGTTAAATGCGAGCAATGACTCTAAGCTGATTGACTTTAATCCAGTTAATTGCAGTTGGCCAAGTGAAATCGTTACAACAAATTGTTACAAATTTGATGAGAAAGTACTCCCATCGTAGAAAATTGCTATGCATGGATGTCTATTATAATGTCATCTCGATATGTTGTTACTTTAATTTTTCGGTTGTTCAATTTCTTAAATTTGATGGAGTAAAAATCCAATCTCTTGCTCAAGATGCCATTCCCTTTGAGAACTTGGGATTGATTTGGGAGCTCACCTCAACGATCCAATATTGAGTTTGCGTTCCTTTCTCGATTGTTGGTCCTTTTTTAACACACAAGCACTGGATTCATTTCAAAGTTTTCGATTAAGTGAAGTCGAGCAACAATCAACATGGTACGCCTCGTATTTTCATTTCAGTAGTTTTAGCCCGTTCAATTGGCCCAAGTTAATGTCAGGGTTCCAATCTCTTAGTTTTTCTTTTTTTCAGTAAGTATCATCCAAAAACGTGAACTTTAATCCTGTCATTATTACATTGCTTTATATCACCTGTTTGCATTAGTATGATATCCTCAAATGTCAGATTCGTGACAAGGTGACCCCGACAAGCTAACTCTATGGAAATATATATCCAACAGCTGTCTCATAAAATGTCCTCATTATGCACTAATTCCATTTTCCAAAATCTATCTTCGTAACATTTTTGGTAGGGTCGCTAATATATTAATAAAAGAATCCACACATTCACGTCCATTTCCTCTTAAAAAGAAAACCAAAAAGGCAGAAAAGATCTCAGATTTGTTCCTATATATGAGTAAAAATAAAAAAACGAGACCTAATTACTTTCTCTCCCAATGATGCCTATAAAATGCGCCATCCTACACACAAGATTCATTCGGATATAAATTACGTCTGCAATAGAGCCGATTGAACCTGATGGAGAGGAGTTCATCATCCAAGATAGCTCTCGCGCTCATGCTCGTCTCCGTTTTGCTGTGGGCAAGTCTGCCATCTTCAATGGCCGCGTCTGGTGAGTGCGTGATTAACGACGATTGTCGCCCCTTTTGCCCCTCAGGCAATGGATTTTGCTTCAATACCGAATGCAGTTGCTTGGACGGGACGCTGCCGAGTTCCAATAGCCGTTACCGCCTTCGAAAAATAAACACTCCTTGATGATGCCATATGAGAACTTTTACTTACTTGGATTCATACTTATGTCTCTATCATGAAATAAAATATTATCACTCGATGATAATTAAGTGAATTATCGTTCCTCTCTTTGTGATTTTGCCGCACTTTTGATCCGTAGAGAAATAACTGCACAGATCAAGCGAATTTTTGCGCCTTATAACTAACAAAACTCATGAAATTTATCTGAAAGCAACCTAAAAATAACTTTGCTGACATATACTCCTAAATTGTACATTAGTACATGGATGCTTCAAGTTTCAAATCGTCTTCTCAAGGAATAGTTTCTATGGAGCTTTCAAGAGCACCAAGCCCGAGGTGGCTACTGAGGCGTGGCGTAGAGAGGGTAGACGCTCGCAGTAAGTTCCTAATTCCAAAAAAAAGGCACAAACTTTAGATTGAGTGGCAAATATGGCAAAAAAAAAAAAAAAATTGTCACATAAAAGAACACAAACTTTAGGTTCGGTGACAAATTTGCCCCAACTTTTTATTGCCTTGAAAAAAATCACCAACTCTCACTTAGATCGCAAATCTGGCTCCCTTTAACTTAGATTCATTGATTGTCCATAGCAATAAATCTATGTGCATTTGTTGACCAGATGCAAAACATTATTCATTGTTTCCTTGTTTGAGCCACAGCTTGAAGAATAGCAGTAAAGCTACTCATTGTTTCTTACACTTTACTGGAAAATCAGAAAGATCTCCAGATTAAATTTCTTTGGTTAGACTTTGCCGCTTTGTCGTAATATGAAGTTGTAGACCACCGCCTATTAAAGAGACACCATGGATGAAATCTGCCAACCTCACGACTAGAACCTTTTTTGAAACAAAGTTGACTTCAGATAGAGAGTTAACGGTAGGGGCTAGATTTGGAATAAGGTAAAAATTTGTGATTTTTTTACGAGATACAAAAAGGTTGAGGCTAGAATTGTCATTCGACTTAAAGTTAGTACTTTTTGACAAGACAACAAAAAGTTTAGGCTAATTTTGTTACTCCACTTAAAGTTGGAGTTTTTTTACGAGATAAAAAAAGTTCAGGCTAGATTTATCACTTGACCTGAAATTGGTGTTTTTTTTTTTTTTTTTTTTGGAATTAGCCCCATAGTAAGAGATAGAAAGTTCAGCAAACATCTCAGGAGCCACTACTAACTTACAGTCGGAATGGGCCTCGACGAAAGAGGGGAAGCAATGGCAGAAGCCATAATTCATATTTGCCGCACTCTTGTCTTATTAGTCTTTTGTCTTGCTCGATTTAATCAAATTAAAGACTTTGTTAGACGATAGAGTATATCCCGGGCACATGTATAGGTGTTGGCATCTTAAAACCCCAACTCTGGAATTTTCTGATCCAAGTAACATTGAGTTTGTTTGGATTCCAAAATCTAATGTTCAAGCTTTAAAGCTTATTCTAGAACTTACCATTACACTCGTTCACGGGGTTCGCATGTTCTCCGGGACACCCTTTTAAATCAATGGAAGAGTGGTTGGACAATCAAGATTTTCATTTAGATAAAAAATAAATAAATTATTATTTTAAGTCATCAAAAGTATGTGAAGAATTTTAATTAGATGTTCTAAAGTTTTGGATGATATCTCCACAATAATTCAAAAGAAGAAAAGCTCACGAGTACTCTTGTGCTCTTTATTTAATAATATAACATGGTGAATAATCACTTCATAGTGGGCAGGACGTCTATATATATCATTGAATCAATTGAGCAACTCAAAATTCTAATTTCTTTACATATGATTGTATCGGGCATTTGTGGGATTTGATCCCAAATTTGGGTGCACCTTTTTTGCCAATTTAACTAGTACTTTGTTCAAATATATACAAAATCCTCATTTGTTCCCTCATCGATAAAACCTAAATGATGCAATTGTTTCGACGGGACGCCGCCGGGTTGCAGCCTTCGAAGTGTAAACACTCCCTGATGAAGTCAAATGAGAATATCTACGTACTTTGATTCATACTTATGTCCCTATTATGAAATAAAACATGATTATATGATGATTTTTTCGTGAAAGATGGCTTCTCTCTTCATGATATTGCTGTACTTTTGTATTGCTTATAAGTGATTGCCCAGTTAACTTATTTTTCTCGGCATGTATAGCTAAGAAAATTGATGAACTTTATTTGACAAAACCGAACAACAACGTCGCTGAAAAGTATACTCTTTTTCAAGAACAGCTTAGTCTTAATCATATTTATCAATAATAAAAAATTCTCGCGTTAATTCACTTTTGTAAACCTTACGAGCAAGCATATTTCAATTTTGCACGAAATAAAGGCATCAGTCGTGAAGAATTTCCATTAGTGAAGGATTGGCAATGTTTTGATGTTGGAACACTAAAATTTTGTTCGTTGGAATCAATCGATTGGCTCTCAAATTCTGATTTCTCTAATTACATAGATTTTATGTGTTCACAAATATGAGCTTATTAGAGATTGAAACATCTAAAGCATGGATTACTTGCAAGGTCATTCAACATATTTTCGGTATCTATCATAGACCATTGTCTTGGACTAAGTATAAAAAAGTTCCAAGTCTTATACTGAAAGAATAGATTAGTATTATCTTTTGGGGGATCATACACAATTTCACTTTGGGAACAAAGTGGAGTATAGCTCTGGAGTT
This sequence comes from Eucalyptus grandis, assembly GCF_016545825.1. Taxonomy (NCBI): domain Eukaryota; kingdom Viridiplantae; phylum Streptophyta; class Magnoliopsida; order Myrtales; family Myrtaceae; genus Eucalyptus; species Eucalyptus grandis. Next base: position 30,864,448 of record NC_052612.1, read on the forward strand.
TCCCTCTCTAACTCTAACTATAACTGGCAAATCCAGATACTGAATCGTGAATTTAAATCATAAATTCACGAATACCAAATCGAGAATCCAATTGTATAAATGCGGTAACACAATTTCAATAAACTTTTTTTTGCCAAATACGTGTATACTTTGCATCAAGAATCAATGCAATTGTTTCTCGGCAATGCTGCTGAGTTGCATTAGCTGTTACCGCCTTCAAAGCAGAAACAGTCCTTGATGAAGCCATATGAGATTATCTAATTACTTTGATTCATACTTAAATCATTCCGAAGATCACTCATAGAGAACTTTTAAGTTTGATATAAAATTTTCATGATTGATTAGTAAGTAGAGGTCATACTTTTAAAATTTGAAGAAAAAGAGATGATAATCTGCACCCTATTGAATTGATGCCACCGATTGATAATCGACTGTCAATACTCATCCTGAGCTAATCTGAATTTCTTTCATTGTAAAATAAACGGATATTAATTTTATAATCTTTAACAAGATAACATTACGCCGTGCATTTGTTTAATATGTTGAGCCCGTTGGTTATAGGTGTGCCTGAACTATAGTTGTTCTGAAATTATACTGCGAAGTGTTGTTATATATAATTAACAAGTGATATTCTTAATTTTGATATTACTTTAAAACCTGTAAAACAGGTCTTGTTTGAAAAGATTTGCCACGAGCTCATTAAATGGAAGAGGGAATAATTTGGTAGAAAAAAGTGCTTTGTGGGTGAAATAAAAGATCTTTTATCTATTATGCATTCTATCTAAATCTTAGCGATTTAAAGTTGTGTAACTTTACATGCACATAAATGGAGTTACATGAATGTTAAAAAACTATATTAGAGACGTGGACAATACGGCGTTAAGAAAATCCGTGTGGACATATGACGAGAGCAGAACAAATTTTGGTTCATCAACGAGAAGTTACTTTTGGAAATAGATAGCTTCCTTATACATGAAGTATATTTTTGTAGCCACTCGCATAGGCATTATATGTAACTGCCAACTGCTAGTATAAAAATTCAACCATGCATGCCCGTAAGTGGATGGCCGAGACTTGGAGACCTAGTCCAATTTCAAGCAAGATAAGTGTCGGTTCGCAAAACTTGCAAAACCATTTAGGTCATAACTCTTGCATGTGATTGAATTTGATCGCCCAATAGGCAATAACATCATTGACATAATTCGCCCAACAGCTAATTAAAAAAAAGGGTCTTGTTATTTGTTTTCGATTGACTTCAGGTAAATACACATAAAAACAAACGTTTGAATTTTTACTTCATCAATTACACATACCACGAGATATGTAATATATATATATGTATATGTATGTATGTATGTATGTATGTATGTATGTATGTATGTGTGATTGCAAAAAAAGTGCCTTGAGACATTCGTTAATAAAAATTAACTTAAGAATATCCTTCAAATATAGTGAAAATCACTGTCATGTGAGGACGAAAACTTGAGAACTACAATTTCAACTTTGACTAAGTTTATTTTCATGAAAGTGATTAGATTGACTTCCTTTAAAGTTTGACTTTCTCATTGTTACATTTAGTGAGGTCAATTTTGTTGTTTAAAAATGTACCAAGGAGGGATGATTGGTTCTCTATCCGGTTCGGACTGGTTCCGTGAAGCCTATCACTTAGCCAAAAAAAATTAAAAAATTAAAAAAATACTAGAGTTTTTACTATTTTACGGTTTTGCTACTATTTTCAAGAAATTAAAAAATATTTTTTTTTTCAAAAAAGAGTCAGTCTGGTTCGGTTCTCTCCTTTCCCCCGCCCTTGCCTCCTGGGGAATCAGGAAACGGACCGAAAATCATTGGTTCCATCTTATGGAATCGGGAACTGGATTGATCCCCCTTGTTAACAATTTGGTCCGGTCTAGGCGATTCCTGATTTGCACGGTCCAACATGCTTACCCTAGTAACAATCGTCATAACATAGAATTTCTTGGGTTTTCGAATTAGTCCATGCTTAGAATATTTATGGTAAGACTTTGCAAATTTGAGCCAAAACTTTGAGATAAGTGGGGTCAATTGATTAATACTTAGAATATTATACTAATGATCGAATACTTACTGTTTGATTGCTACCCTCTTATAAAGCGGTGCCGCCATTGGACATAGCCCTCGGGAAAGAAAGAAGGGGGAGGGGTTGGGGGCACGGGGGTGTTGGGTTTGGAGACTTTCTTTTTCGGATGGGGTTAAAGTTCGCTAATTAGTTAGGGTTTTTTCGGATGCGAAAATTCTAATAAGAGAAAAATAATCTCAGATAAAAAAGTAATTATATATTTTCGTCATCAATATTACAAAGAGGTACCATTTACTTTTCAACTAAGTATCCTGCACATAATACAGGGTTAATATAAGCTCAGCATCACATATATTTTGATCGTTTACTCACATATTTTGAAATTTTAGATACTAAAATCAAATGTGCTAACTTTAAGGCTTATTCTAGAACTTACCATTATGCTGGTTCGTAGGGTTTGCATGCATGTTCTCCGGGACACCCTTAGCATAGGATGAGGTTAATAAATGGAAGATAGGTTGGACAATGAAGATTTTCAGTCAGATAAAAAAAAATCAAAATTTTAAGTTATCAAAAGAATGAGAAGAATTTTAATTAGATACTCTAAAGTTCTGGATGATATATCCCCATAATAATTCAGCAGAAGAAAAGCTCACGAGTACCACAGTGCTCTTTATTTAATAATTTAACACGGTGAATATAATCACTTCATAATGGGCATGACCTCTATATACACCATGGAATCAACTAAGTAGCTTAAAATTACAATTTCTTTAATTACATAGATGTGGCCGGTCATTTGAGGGATTTGATCCCACAAATATGAACATATTAGAGGTTGAAACATCAAGAGCATAGATTACATGCAAGGTCATTCGATATATTTTCAGTATCATAGACAATTTTCATAGACTAACTATAAATAAAGTTCGAAATCTTATACTAAAACAAAATAGGTAAATATTATCTTTGGGGTACCATACGCAATTTTATAGGGAACTCTATGTGGCTTAAATCCCTGAAATTTTCCCCTCTAACTCTAACTATAATTGTCAAATCGAGATACTGAATCGTATACTTAGATGACAAATTCACGAAAATCGAATTGCAAAATTTCAGCAAAATAATTATAATTTTTACCAAATATGTGTGTACCGTTTTTGCCACAATTTCACTAATACTTTGTTAAAAGATCCACAACATTCACATTTGTTTCCTTGTCATGAGAACCTAAATGACGAAAGGTTCTAACTTTGATCTAATTTCCATAAATGACTAGATATGAAAAAATAAAATGTAATTACTTTTTCCCTCAATGACGCCTATAAAATGCACCATCCTACAACGCAAAGATTCATTCGGGTGAATACTACAGCTGCAGTAGAGCCGATCGATCGTGATGAAGAGGAGATCATCATCCAAGTTAGCTCTTGTGCTCGTGCTTGTATTCATTTTGCTGGGGGCAAGTTTGCCATCTTCAATGGCCGTGCCTGGTGAGTGCAGCAAGAATGAGGATTGTCGCGTCATCTGTGCCTCAGGCTGTGGACTTTGCAGTGAAACTGAATGCAATTGTTTTGACGGGACGCCGCCAGGTTGCAGTCGCCGTTACCACCTTCGAGGCATAAACAGTCCTTGATGAAGCCATATAAGAATATCTACTTGTTTTGATTCATGCTTATGTCCTTAACATGAAATACAATATGATTATATGATGATATTTTTGTGAGATATTGCTCCTCTCTTCGTGATATTGCTGTATTTTCATTTTGCGTAGGAAATAATTGCACAAGTTAATTTAATGTTTTTTGGCTTGTATAACGAATATAACTCATGAACTTTATTTGACAAAACCGAAGAGGCTTAGCAGTGCGTTTATATCGCATTTGCTATTGTCTAGAATAAACATTGAATAGACTATACTCATTATCAACAACAGTTAATGCTTGATCCTGTTCACTGATCATAAAAACACCTTGAATTAATTCAGTTTTGTGTACCATACGAGCAAACATATTTCGATTTTTTCAAAACAAAGGCATTTGTCCGCCAGAATTTCCATTAGTAAAGCATTGTCTATGTTTTTATTTTGGAACATGAACTTCTTTGTTTGCTAGAATCAATGGGTTAGCTAAAAAAATCTGATTTCTCTAATTACATATGATTTGATGTTCACAAATATGAGCTTATTAGAGACTGAGACATGTAAAGCATGGATTAACTGCAAGGTAATTCAACATATTTTCGGTTATCATAGACAATTTTCTTGGACTAATTCTAAATGAAGTTATTAATCTTACACTAAAAAAATTGGTAAGTATTATCTTTGGGGTGACATATACAATTTTAGTTAAGGAACAAAGTGGAATTTAGCTCTAAAATTTCCCTCTCTTACTCTAACTATAATTGGCAAATTGAGATACCGAATCATGAATTTAAATCATAAATTCATGAATGTGAAATCGAGAATCAAATTGTAGTAATGCGGTAAAATAATTTCTATAATTTTTTTTTGTCCAAATATGTGTGTACCGATGCAATTGTTTCTCAGCGACGTTGGGTTGTGTTAGCCCTTGCAACCTTCAAAGCATAAACACTCGAAATAAAACATGATTATATGATGATGACTAATTTGGATTTTTTTTAAAACATAATTACTTTTATCATTTAGAAAAATTAGTCATGCCTAACTATTTTCGTAGATAATGAAATTTTTTTATCCATTTATTTTTGTAAAATCGTTGGAAAATGTTTTCGCAATCACATATTTATTTGAAACAAATGCACCCTTGTAATATTGTTCCTCCCTTTATGATTATATCGTACTTTTGGTTCACAATAGATATAGTTGCATAATTTAACTTAATTTTGTTGGTCATTTATAACTAATGTAACTCATGAATCTCGTAATAAACATGGTTTTCGAATAACCTTATGGTTTGATTTGGCAAAAGAGACCAGATGAAAGTGCGTGTTGTGGTGTAGTAGCCTTATGGTTTAGCTTGGCGAAAGAGACTTGGTTAGATGCTTGTAGTAACGAATGATATTTGAACGGAGGTAAGCGTTGGAGTAAGAGATTAGAATGGAGGTAAGCATTGGAGATTCAAGTCGAGACATGTTGATACATAATGATATTTGAATTAAGAGGAAGCAATCCTAACATTAAGCTCACACGTGGGTGAAAAAATATTAAGATGTTAGAAAAAGTCTCACGATGGAAAATTGGTCTTTTGTAAAGTATTTAATATATCATAATTGGAAACATGTTGATGCAAAAGAAAACCTGAGCTAAAGAGGAGCAAAGCTAACACTAAGATAACACGTGAGGGAAATATTATTAAGATGTACGTGTGAGGTAGATTAAAATAAAAGTTACTGTCACGAGACAAACAACTAAGTGAATTTGTGGTGAAACATAGGAAGCAAATTTACAAGATCCCTTTGTCCTATCACCTGAAGAAATCTATAATCTCAATGGCCCTGTTAGAAAAAGCAGCCAAGAACCACATTACCTTGGCTAATGACGAAACCTTACATGCCACAATCAATGAATGAGCAAAACATATATGCAGGATTATTCCCTAATCGGGCCTGATTACATTCATGAAATACCTGATTCAACTTCGTGAAACTCAAAGGGAGATGAGGCAAGGAAAATATAGATTTTCATCGACAATCTTCCGGATGGACCCGACAACTTCAATCTTGCCCCCGAAAAATCTTTCTGGATTGCCCTACAGCAGGTATATTTGCAAGATTTTCGCGAGATAACAACTGAAAATCTGTGATTGTAGGCAAGCAATCATGTTGTCGAAATCTCTCGTTTACGGTAGAGCTCTTTCTCGCGACATGCTCAAGTCTTCTTCATTCCTTCCTCTAAATTTCCTTCCTGTTCTCGTTTCTTCTTCTGTACTTTATGTTCTGGTTGCATCACCTCCGATTCTATTTAATTTCATCCTTGTTGATCTCTGTCTTCTTGGCTTGACTTGCATGTGAAGTTTCTAGCCTTCCCTGTTGTCATCGAAGTCTTTCTCTTCTTCTCCACCCCTTCAGTTTGCTACTGGTATTCTTAATTTGCCTTGTTTTCACAGTTTTAGTGTTGCATGTATTCGATCCTTGACATGCAACCCAAGATAGTTTGTTTTCTGAACTGGGTTTCTGTCAATTAAACCATATCAGTGACTTGATGTCACGCCCCGATCCTCGGGCACGCACACATCCTTCTCACTAGGTCGATTTTATAATGCGATATCCCAGGACTATGTATCGCCGACCCTTTCATTTATTAAGCACATGCGGAAGCAGTTAAAATCCCCAGACAATAAAACAATGGGATAGAAAAGCAGGGCCATATTTTTAATATTGAAATTTATAACCAAACTTTTGTACATAACACAAACCACTTCATAACTATTCACATCAAAATGAAGATTTCAAAAGAAGATAGAGCTTCAGTTCACCCGGGCCGTACTCAAGGCCCCTCTCGGGATTATCTTCTTCTCCCAAAAATCCTTCTCAGACTCCTCCTCCTAATCTCCTCAGCGGGGTCCTGAAATGATTTCCCCAAACCGGGATGAGACTACGTCTCAGCGAGTTCTACCCCACTAAGGCCAGATTAGTAAACTATTATACTACAGGCTGCCTAAACACGCACAGGGCAGAGGACTTACCTTGGCCTCAGATCCCACCTGCAAGTCAGTACAATTCACAATAGGCACCCATTTACTCAAAACAAATCGAACCAGTCGATTACATGTCACACAAATCACTCTCCACGGAGGAGTATCTAAAAGCGAGGCCACGTGCATTCTCTAGGACGACATTCCAAGTCTCCGAGTCCACGTGCCTCGAACCTTGGGCCCACGTGCATTCTCTTAGGCGACCTCTTCGCCAAAGTGATACATCAAGTCACCGAGCCCACGTGCCCTTTTAGATGCCTGGGCCCACGTGCATTCTCTTAGGTGCTATCTCACCAAAGTGATGCATCAATTCACCGAGCCCACGTGCCCTTTTTACGATGCCCGGGCCCACGTGCATTCTCTTAGGTGCTATCTCACCAAAGTGATGCATCAATTCACCGAGCCCACGTGCCCTATTTACGATGCCCGGGCCCACGTGCATTCTCTTAGGTGCTATCTCACCAAAGTGATGCATCAATTCACCGAGCCCACGTGCCCTTTTAGATGCCAAACTCTGTCACCGAGCCACGTGCATTCTCCAGGACGACATACCGAGTCTCCGAGCCACGTGCATTCTCTCAGGTGACCTTTTCGCCAAGGTGACATATTCAACCACTGAACTCACGTGCATTCTCCAGGTGATATTCCAATTCACCGAGCCCACGTGTTTTCTTTCAAGTGATTACCAATCTACTTTCAATACCGACAACCAATGCCCAACAATTTCTCAATCAAATAATTAAATCAACTCAACAAAGCATTATAAATGCTGAATAACATACTTGGCCAATCACCAAATCAATAATTCAATCTCAATCGATTCCAATCAAATTAGGGTAAATCCCTAAACCATCACAATTTATTTAATTTCATACAACGTAGAGCTCAAATAAATAAACGGACTGCGCCACGACAATCAGCACGAGATTTCGGTCGTCGGCCATCAACATCTTAATTTCTGAAAAATAATAAATTAAATAATTAATTTCGAAAATTAAATAATTAATATTAAAAATTCATTTTAGCTCAAAATAAAGCCCGATTAAATAAACGGACTTCACCACGGTCATCAGCATAATATTCCGGTCCCGAGCCATCTTAGTTGAATTTTCGGAAAATAAATAATTATTTAATTTAATTCCGAAAATTAATATTTAAATACTAAAAATTCCACTTAGGCCCGAAAAGCCTAATTGAAGCCCACTAAGGGTCAGGAAAAATCCCGAGGCACTTCCAATAATTAGTAGACCACGTCTACTTGCTAATTGCACAATCAATTTATCTAAATCGCATCACAATTGACTAATAATTGCTAATTTATCCTAATCTAACAACCTAAACATAATTAATTAAATCTAAACCAACCTTAAGCATAATTAGCCAACTAATCCGGGATTAGTGAGAATACTCACCAAATCGCGCGCAAATCGGATCAATCCGACGACGGCGACGCGAGGAACGATTCTTCCCAAAGCGACTCACGGATCCGGGGCCCGGAAACGGCCCAAAACGAGCCCGAAGTCGCTGGAAACCCACTCGTGGGTTTGCTGGACGGGGCTGGCCGAGGCTGCTCCGGCGGCTAGGGCGACGAGGGGAGGCCGGCGGAGGGTGAGGGGGACGAGGGGGAGGTCCGGCGGGGCTGGGCGGTGGCCGGAGGTGGCCGGACGGGGGTTGGACAGAGGCGAACAGCGGCTGGGTCGCGCGGATTCGCTCGGGGGAAGAACGTCTGGGCAGAGGAAAGGGCTGGCGGCGCACGGCGGCGAGCGGCGCGCGCACGAGTGCGGGCGCGGGCGTGCGGTGCGGCGGCGGGACGAGCAGCGACGGCTGAGGGGCGAGCTGCTGTCTCCGATTTTTGCTTCTGGTTTTGCTTGCTCGATCGTGCGAAGGAGAAAAAGAAGAAGAAAAAGAGAGAGAGAGAGAGAGAGAGAGAGGGGATAGGTATTGACTGGTCAAAAGTAAAAAGGAGAGAGAGAAGGTGGGCGGTGGGGAGGCTATCCGCACGAAAGAAAAGGGGAGAGAAGAGAGAGAAAATAGAGAAAAAGGAGAGGAAAAGAGAGAGAAAGAAAAGGGGGAGAGAGAGAAAAAGGAAAAAGAAAATGCATAATGCCTTTATGCCAATTTTCCTTTTCTCTTTTCCTTTTCCTTTCTATTTTCTTTCGGGCTTCAATTTTATTCCGACAATTTCTTTATTGAAATTTCGGACTCGTCAACAAATTGACGAGCGATGAGACAGGATCCTAAAAAAAAAAAAAAAAAAGAATTATGACGCGCTTAAAATTCGATTCTCGAAATCGAGTTCAATTTCGTGGTTAAAAATCGATCAGACGTGATTTTAGCCAAATCCAACCAATTAGGTAGCTTTTAGGGATTTTACAGCTGATACATCCCTTAACGGCTTTACCCAATAGGTTAGTTAACTCGTGAGTGATCAGCTCAGAGAAAAAGGCTATAGGCACGTCGACGAAATGCCCATTTCACTTAATCGAAACGGGTCGAATTTCAGGATGTCACACTTGATGTTTCATTATGGCTACGGATGAGAGTGACAGTCCCTCGCGAATCGCTTCGCTGTGTCACCATCTGGGACGACTATGTTCGGAACAAGAACTGGAGGTTTAGGATGACGTACCTACATCGGACAAGCTTAAGGAGTGTCGACTCATCTTGGTGGGTAACATCTTTACAAATCATGCTGTAAATTTACCTGCATTTCAAATAGCGATGAAGAAAGCGTGGTGTGTTGATCGAGTTGAGATTTCTCCTAGCGATGGTGGGCTGTACATCATTAAATTTAGATCTAAAATGGAAAAACAGCGAATATTAGATGGAAGCCCTTGGTTATTCTCAGGTCATTTGGTCCATCTGCGTCCATGGCAACCAAATACTCCTTTACACTGTTATGATTTCTCCAAGTGTGCATTATGGGTTCATGTGATAGGTTTACCTTTGGAGTGGAATACTCCACAGCTTCTACGTAGGGCTGTGCAGCAGGTGGGACAAGTTCTAGAAGTGAAACCTAATACATTTGGGAGGGTTCGAGTTGAAATAGACTCGAAAACACCTTTAAGGTCAGGAAAGCTCATAAGAATCGAAGGAAAACCTTTGTGGCTGGATTTTCGCTATGAGCGGCTATCCCACTACTGTTATTCTTGTGGAAAGCTAGGTCATTACGTAGCTTCATGTAGAGATTATCCTTATGAGGAAGCTCAATTTGAGGGTCAAGAGACAATGGTCTATGGCCCGTGGCTGAGGGTAGAGGTCAGACAGCTTAGCCCCTATTGGGATGCTTTTTACAATCCTTCAGAACATATAGAGTAGATGGAAGAGACCGTACTTGAAACCCCTCCGGCTATGCCGCTCCCTATCCTAGCTTTACCTCCCATCGTTCCTGCTTCAGAGGCCCCTGTTTCGACTCCTGTTATCCCCTCAGGGACTTCCTCTCGGATGGACCCTGTCAATCCAGCCACGAGAACAACTGACTTGGTACCTGCAAAAGCCAAGTTGAAGAGCATTCAGCATCCTTCATCGGACATTCCTCAACAGAAGAAACCAAAAATCCCTAGAACAATGACAGCTGTGGGATCAAGCAAGAAAAATAAGAGATATTCACCATATGAAACTCGAGCTGCTTACTGTTCCGATTTGGATGAAACTCAGCTTTTGGAAACCCCTGTGTTTGTGGTAGAAGATCCTACTCATTGGGCTTTGGTGGCTAGCCCTCAACAGCCACCGCTCTCCAAATGAAACTATTGAGTTGGAATTGTCAGGGGTTGGGCAATCCCCTGACAATTCAAGCCCTTAAGGCTTTGTTAGCCTCTAAAAAGCCCGATTTAGTTTTATTAATGGAAACAAAGAATGTAGGGTCAGTTGTGAAGAGCTTACAGCGTCGGTTTCACTTCCCTCACTCTTTCTTGAGGGATCCTGTAGGCTTGTCTGGAGGAATTGCAGTGTTTTGGACTGACCTTTTTGATAATACTGTTGTACATTCGGAGGAGAATTTTGTAGATCTCATAGTTCTTGATCCTTTAACAGCTGCTTCGATGCATTTAACATGCCTACATGCCCCTTTAATATATCAGGCTCGGCAGGAATTTTGAGATACAATCAGGACAATCTATGCGGCAAATCATTTACCTTGACTGTGCGTAGGGGACTTCAATGATTTCCTCCCCCCTGGGAGAAAGTAGGCAAAAGACCAGCTATTTACTCTCGAATGACATCATTTCGGAAATTAATCAATGACTATGTTTTACTAGAATTGGAAAGTAAAGGGTGTGAATTTACCTGGTCTAATAATAGAGCAGGGGATGCTCTGGTGAAGTTGAAGTTAGATCGAGTTTTCTGCTCCTTGGATTGGAGGTTATCATATCCTTCTGCAAAAGTGCTAGCCACTTCCATTCGAGTTAGCCACTTCCATTCGAGTTGAAATTCAAAACCTGTGGAATCAAGAGGAGCAGTTCTGGGCTATGCATTCACGTATTAACTAGTTGAAATGGGGTGATAAAAATTCAAAATTTTTCCATGTCTGTACAGTGCAAAGAAGACAAAGAAATAGAATTTGTATGCTTAAAGATGAAAACCAAAACTGGATAAGGGAGCAAGAACAGCTAAAGCCATGACAATGGGTTTCTTTTCTCAATTATATCAATCAGTGGGATACCGTGATTTCAGCCCCTTTTTAGAGCAATGTCTAGTTGTGGTAACAACAGAAATGAATGAACAATTGATGCGTGGGGTAACAAAAGAGGAGGTATACCGGGCTACTTTCCAGTTGGGTGCTTCCAAGGCTCCTGGGCCAGATGGCCCTAACGGCCTTTTCTATCAGCATCATTGGAGTATCATCAAAACAACTCTCATCAAAGCAGTTCGAGATTTTTTTTACCTCAGGTTGTATGCCTCCTAGATTAAACAGAACGATTATTGCTCTGGTTCCTAAAGTTCATCATCTAGAAAGCATAGACCAGTACCGTCCCATCAGTCTTTGTGATTTCGCTTACAAGATTATTTCAAAAGTTATGGCTAACAAACTTAAGCCTTGGCTTCCTAGTTTGATCTCAAAAGAACAAGCAGCATTTGTAAGTGGCAGGCAGATTTAAGACAATATAATGGTAGTGCAAGAAGTGCTTCATCAGTTTAAAGTGAGAACATGCACAAAAAGATTCAATCTTATTCTGAAAACTGATATGCAGAAGGCTTATGATAGGGTCGAATGAGATTTCTTAACAGCTTATTTGCAGAAGTTGGGCTTTACTAACAGATGGGTTACTGTGGTCATGGCTTGCATCACAACGACTTCCTTTAGTATTCGTATTAATGGGAACAACTCCCTTATTTTCAGCCTACTAGAGGAATTCGACAAGGTGACCCCCTCTCCTCATATATTTTCATTCTAGTTGCAAATGCTCTGTCAACTATTATAACGCAAGCTGTGGATATGGGCCACTTACAGGGGATTCGATTTAATAGAGCCTGTCTTAAGTTATCCCATTTGTTCTTTGTTGATGACTCAGCATTCTTCCTAAAAGCCACAGTTTCTAATGCCAAAATCTTGCTAATATATTAAACCAGTATTGTCTAGCTAGGGGTTAGCTCATCAATAGGAAAAAATCTGGTCTATTTTTCAGCAAACACTGCCTTATGACTTTACAAAACAATTTAGCAAGAGAATTGAGAATACCTGTGGTGAGCAGATATGAAAAGTACTTGGGCATCCCTTTTGATTGGGGCCGTTCCAAACGAGAGATGTTCTCTTGGATCCTAACAAAACTAAATGCTAAATTAGCTGGCTGGAAGGAAAAATTCTTATAAAAAAGTGGCAAGGAGATTCTACTGAAATTAGTAATTCAGGCATTACCTCAGTATGTTATGTCCATCTTTAAGCTCCCCCTGTCACTCTGCAGATTAATAGAGAGGAAGATATCAGCATTCTGGTGGAGCAAGAACAACAGCAAATCAGGTATTCATTAGCAAAACTGGTCAGATTTAAAGCAATCAAAAGAATCAGGGGGCATGGGATTCCGAGATCTGATCAATTTCAATAAGGCAATGCTTGGTAAGCAAGCTTGGCATATTTTTCAACAACCTAATGCTATATGGAGTCAGCTTTTCAAGGGATTATACTTTAGGAATTCCTCTTTTCAAAGTGTCAAATCAGGCTATCGACCTTCATGGGGCTGGCAGAGTATGTTAAAGGGACGAGATACCATTCTTCCTAAACTTCGTTGGTTAGTTAGGGATGGATCCACGATTAGCATTAGAGAAGACATCTGGCTTCCAATTGGTAAGATAGGAGGAATAGCAGCGGAGGGTGAACCTGTTGTAGTTGCTGATCTATTGGATTCATCTATTGCAGAATGGAAGGTAGATCTTATCACTACCCTCTTTGATGCCCAGGTCAGTGAAGTGATATTAAACATACCTATAAATCCTTCACTTCTAAATGATCAATTAGTTTGGATTGCAACTTCCTTAGGTGACTATACAGTTAAAAGCTGTTACCATTATGTGTCTTCGACCCAACATACCCCACGTAATATAGCTTCCTTCTCTTATCAGAATCCTATTCAGTTATGGAGGAAGATCTAGCACATGAAAATTGCTCCTAAGATTCGTGTTTTTATGTGGTTAACTTGTAAAAATGCCATTGCTACTAAAGGAAACCTCTATCAAAGACATATTTCCCCTAACCCCTACTGCACCCTTTGCAACCACAATGTTCCAGAAACAATCGAACACATGTTTTTCTTCTGCACTTGGACAAGAGATATATGGACTCATTATAAGGTCAGGGTTTCGATTTCACCTACCTCTGTGCGTCGTTTTGACGAGTGGGTTGCAGCCAGAGCCATCATTCCTAAGGCTTCCCCTGATTTTGAAGTGCTCGCCAATTTGCTGTGGGAGATTTGGCGACAGCGAAACAATGCAGTCTTCAGGCAGCAGAACCCGGATCCTATCCAAGCAGTGGAAAACGCCCTAGCCCAGAGTCGAATATTCACGCTTCTAGACCCCTCTGCACATCGGATTCAAAAATCAATTGTCAGCCTAGATCGAAGATGGAAACCTCTAGAAAAAGGTAGCCTCAAATGTAATATTTATGGGGCTTTTCTACTAGGGAATGAGGAAGGATCGGTAGCGTGTATTTACAAAAATTTCAAAGGAGCATTTACTGATGTGTTTACATGAAGCGTTCCAGCTCATTTGGCCTTCCAAGCTGAGCTGTTGGAGATCGTTCTGGAGAAGCAGCAGCTGCCATGGATGGAGCGCCACCTCTTTGCTGTTCTTCACGATATGATTTCTCGATGCCCTAATCTCTCTCTCCAGCATGTCCGCAGAGAAGCAAACCTAGCAGCTGACTGGGCTGCCAAAGCCCACCGGGATCAAGGCCCGATCTGAAACTGGCTTATTTTCCCTCCCTTTATCTTCTAGGATATTGTATTTAGTGAAGCTTTAGCATCAGATTGTACCTCTTGTTTGATGTAATATATGGTAGTTTCGACCAAAAAAAAAAAAAAAAAAAAAAACTTCGTGAAACTCACTTATGAATAGTTTGACTTACCAGATTATCGATCTTATCAAAATCATCAGCAATGCTCCCTTTGCCATCATCTAGAAGACCGGAACAAAAGGTTAACAACTCAATGATTGCATATGGATCTATCATAAAACTCATTATGAATACTAGGCAAAACTAAGGCGAACCTTAGAAACGAAGAAGACAACAATCACTAAATCCCTAATGTAAGAAATGAAGAAGTAAATTCATAGTAAATAAAAACATTGGTCTATCAAGTACCAAAACCTCCAACTACATCAATCATCCATAGAAATCGATATTGAGTTCGGCTTCATGGTTGTAGTTGGCAATTCTACATTAAATTTGTGATGAAAATGAGAATTAACTAGACCTGTCAAATGGGTGAATTGGGTTGGGTCTGGTTTAGTTGAAAATGGGTCAACCCATATTTGACTCATATTCATGTAGGTAAATCTAATGACCCATATCCAACTTGACCCGACCCGTATTGCTCAAACCCATTATTTTTCAGGAAAACCCACGCCCACTTTAAGCCATATGCTAATTGGATAAAGACTTCAAGTTAAATTAAAAAATAAAATTAGAAAATAAAATAGTAAAAATAAAAAATGTTAAAAAAAACCTCTAAATTGAAATATTTATAAAGAATTAGACTATGCACATGCTTCTCTTGTCTGAAGTGAACATTCTATTGAGCAACTGAAAATTGCAATGTAAAACTAAGTATTAGCTGCTTGAACACCATCTAATGAAGCATCTGTGACGGCCATAATGAAAATGGTCTTTCACAAGTCAGATTTATGCGAGCTTCATCAAATTTGGAATTGGATGTTCCTTTGTGCAACAAAAGTAAATGCATCAAGAGACTCCGAAAAATTTGGCAACAAAGAACTCGACTCATTTTTTGGACACCGATTTCCAAGTTCAATTCGCCAAAAGCAAACAGGA
This sequence comes from Eucalyptus grandis, assembly GCF_016545825.1. Lineage (NCBI taxonomy): Eukaryota > Viridiplantae > Streptophyta > Magnoliopsida > Myrtales > Myrtaceae > Eucalyptus > Eucalyptus grandis. The sequence goes on from NC_052612.1 coordinate 30,879,662, forward strand.
TAATCAACACTAAGACTAGAATAAGTTTGAATTATGAGATGAATATGTGGCTCTTCTCTAGCTATTAATATTAATCTTATGTTTTGTACTAGAGATGAATGTGTATATATCATGGAATTTCGTCGTTTGGCAAATGGAGATGAATGGGGGACAACAAACTTTAACACCATTATAAGTTAGGATCAATTCAACCTAAGAGAAAGCCTCCACAATAGCCTTACAATTGAAGAGTGCCAAAGTAATGCTTTCCGATTTGAATGCCTCTACATTCAATGAAGACCACACTAATCTCAACAGTTGCTACACATTGTTGTTATGGCTGGGTTTATCATCATGAATTTGTGAGAACTTCCATAGATTTCAACTCAGTACGTTGATCCTTAAGAACCTACAACATGACAAAAACCATTTTAACCATGCTACTCTGAATTTGGAGACAAAAGAGATAATTTAATCTCGAACTTTTTAGATAAAAGAAAGTACTTAATGCAAATAGTTGTAGAAGTCGACAATGAGAGACTGGTCATCGAGATCTTCCTCAGGCAAAACTCTAAATAACCAATCTCTAGTACATAGCTTAGCCTCCACATTTTTAGGTGAAAGGAAACTACGATATTTATTTAGGATGCGTCCTCCAATGCTAAAGGCCAACTCTAAGATTATTTAGGACAACAGAATTCCCAGCACCTTGATCAGGTTTAACGAGAAGGAAGTTGCATAAGAATATATATATATATATATATATATATATATGTATATATCAATTATGAGACATGAAAAGAAAAGCAATATATTCACCAAATTTCTTAAACAAAGTATCCATTCTATGTAGGCAGGTACATCTAATAAGAAAGGTGTCCATAACTCTCTAGATCTGGGGAAGAGATATTGAAAATCTCAAATTGACGCTAGTACTATCCATTTCATTTCCACCTGGCTTGACATATTTTAATCATGGAGTTAGATTTCGAGTATTCTTATTGACTAGCCTCCTAAAAGAAGGAAACAAGCATATGGATGTATTAAGGAACAATGTGTCGCATTTAGATGAAACAGAGGAGGCCCAAAAAAGAGAGACAAAGAGAGCATATTCATACCCGTCATTCTACAAGTCATTGGATGAAAAGCCTTGAGGAAATTCTAGAGACCACCAACAAAGAATGAAATATTCATCAAACTCATGAACTTAAAATTGAAAAAAACCTGACAAAGCAAAGCAATTGCATGAGAAAAACACCTTTTTTTCTGGGTTTTGCGGGTCAACTATGATAAGCTTTGGTCCTATATAAGAAGCACAAAATCCATGTCAATATGATGTACTTGATTCACATCAAAATAACTATCCTAATCATTAGTGTCATGCTAAGATTACCAATTTACCAAACAAGGTCTTGCACTTGATGGAAGGGTGAAATGGAAATGTGAAAAGTATAAGTATCGCAACTTCTTCCTTTGCTTTTTGAAGCACCAATTCAAATGAGGATTCTCCATAAAGGAAGCAATACCTAATTCCCTCATAACTCATATTCCCCAGAATGCCTACTAAACAACACACGGACAAACGTACTGGTAATTTAAAACAACTAAACTAGAAATGAAAACAATGGGAACACCCATTTTCGCTGCTCACTATCCACCTCTTCCAACTCAAAGGAAGCAATTTGACGCCCCAACCTATCACAAAATAAATTGGGGCCAGCTGACAGAGAAAACCTAAATTTTCTTCTTAGCTATTACTGACTATTAACAATAGTTATGAAAAAAATAAGTTCATCCTATATTACTTCTATTATATAGCAATTTGTATTTACAAACGATTACATGACTACATTTTTTTTTTTTATCAAAAAGATAAATTTCATTCAATTAAGAGTAGAGATACACCCCGCTTGTAAAGCATCAGAAAGTAGTACTGCCAGTCTATTATATAGCGCTTCAATGACCGTGAGGCAATCCGTTGCGATGATTAGAGGTTCATCTGACTTCCCGATCTGTAGAAGATGGTGCAGAGCTATATTCAGAGCTTGGACCTCGATCTGCAAGGCACATGAAGCTGCAGCTTCACAGGTGAAACCTTCTTTCATTATACCAGTATGATCTCGACATATATACGCAGTTGATCCTGAGGTACTGCCAGTCTAAAAGGAACCGTCAATATTGTTCTGTAGTTCGCTAGGGTCAGGGGGCCGCCACAAAGAGCCTGGATCAGGCAGAGATTGGATCGGGCCAGTCTTGGTGGTGGAGGACAGATGCTTCGCCAAGCTAGAGGAGGTATAGGCTGCTTCAACCACAAAAAGAGGATCTGGTTTCTGGCGATGAAAGATAAAACGGTTGGGAGCTTTCCAAACTTGCCAGAGGATAACAGCAACATCAGCCATACCTGGTGAGTTTTGTTTATTGCCAAATCTGTCGGCAATCCAAGATTCCATGCGATTAATTCGAGTAGGTAGGATAGGTATGTTAACTCGAGGATGAGACCATACGGTTGACGTCCACGGACAGAGAAGAAATAGGTGTTCCATTGTTTCCGGTGTTTGATTATCACAGATACTGCATGCTGAGTCTATTGTAATGTGTCGATAAAAGAGATTTGCCTTAGTAGGAATAGCATTCTGACATATGGACCAAAGAAAGAACCTGATTTTGGGTGGGATGTTGAGTTTCCAGATCTTCTTCCATAGGAGTTGAGGTAGTTGGAAGGATGAGGATGGTTAGCTTGCATATTGTGGTATGTCCTCTTGTTTTATGGAATGGTACCCGCTCTTTACGAAGTATTGGCCATTACTGTTCTCTGTCCAGATTAGCTAATCTGTGGTATAAGTAGGTCTCACTGGAATGCTAAGTATTTCCTTTGTGATAGCTGCATCAAAGAAGTGATGCGGTAGAGCTTCATTCCATTTGTTGTGAGTTGGTAAAATTGACTTAGCCACCAGTCGTGGCTCCACTCTGTCTGCTGGTCCTCCTAATATTCCTTGGGGCAACTAGCAATCTTCACAGATTTTGATCCTAGACCCATCCCCTACTGACCATTTTAACTTAGCTGAAATAGTGTCCCTCCCTATTAGGATGCTTTGCCAACCCCAAGAGGGGAGTGGACCTTTAGTAGCAGTACTAAAGTCTTGTGAATGAAAGTAGAGTCCTTTAAATAATTGACTCCATAAAAGATAAAGGATGTTGATGAAGTCGCCACGCTTGTTTGCATAGCAATGCTTTATTATATGCAATAAGATCCCTAAATCCAAGACCCCCATTTTCCTTTCTTTTCTTCAGTAGATCCCAACTCTTCCAATGTATACCATGTTTTAGACAATCATTTTGCCACCAAAATCTCGCTATCTTCTATTCAATGGACCGGCATAAAGACACAGGAATTTTAAATAAGGACATTGCATAAAGGGGGATAGCTTGCATAACATTTTTTTATTAAAATCTCTTTCCCACCTTTTGACACGAGTCTTTCTTTCCAGCCATCTAACTTTAAGTTCACTCTCCCTAGAATCCATGCAAACATATCACGCTTGGAACGACCCCAGTCAGACGGGTTTCCAAGATACTTACCAGTTTTTTGAAGTCGAGGGATCCGAAACTGTTGGGCCAGGTTGTCCTGTAGACTAGTAGGACAGTCTTCACTTAGAAAAAGACCAGATTTATTTCTGTTTATAGCTTGACCAGTAGCAAGGCAGTATTGATTCATAAGTGAGAAAGAGTGGGATACCACCTGTTTAACTTTATGCCATTGAGTTGTCCCATAGCAAGTGCTTGATGAATGAGAGTCGATAGTAGAATTGTCAGCAAGATGAATATATAGGGAGAAAGGGGATCACCCTGACGTAAGCCGCTAGTGGGGTGGAAATAGTTGAGCTAGTCCCCATTAAATTTGACACTGATAGTAGTAGTCGAGATACATTGCATGATCCACGTTACCCAAATAGAATGAAAACCCAGCTTAAGAAGGTAGTCCTTTAGGAAATCCCACTCAACTCTGTCATAGGCCTTTTGCATGTCTATCTTTAAAATTGCTTGAAATTTTCTCTTTCTGATTCTGGTCTTGAGTTGATGTAACACCTCTTGAACGATTAGGATGTTGTCCTATATCTGGCGGCCACCAACAAAGGCACTATGTTATGAGGATATTAGTGAGGGAAGGAAGGATTTTAGTCGATTAGCAAGGATCTTGGATATGATTTTGTAAGCATAGTTACATAGGCTGATAGGTCGAAACTGATCAAGGCGTTCAGGGTTGGGGACTTTTGGGATAAAGGATAGAATTATTCTATTTAGGTCAGTGGGCATGGTTCCTGTTTCGAAAAAGGATTGAACAGAAACAAAAAGATCATTGTGAATAATATCCCAGTGAGATTGATAGAAGAGACCATTCAACCCATCGGGGCCTAGGGCTTTCGTTTTTCCCATCTGGAAAGTGGCTGTATGTACTTCCTCTAGAGTGATTTCCTCAGTCAATGAAGCATTCATCGCTGGTGTCACAAGGCTCGAACACTAATCCAAAATAGGGCCATAATTCCGGTATCCTGCTGTCTTGTAAAGGTTAGAGAAGTAGGCTGTAGTCATGTCTTGAGAGGTTGGGACACCTGGAGTGCCATAACTTGGCACAGAGGGACACTTAAGTGCCATAACTTTAAAATGGTACACTTAAGTGCCATTATCGGAGTAAAATGGAACACTTAAGTGCCACTCCGGCGAAAATCCAGCCAAATAGCTGACGTGGCAATTTTCCGGCGAGTTTGGTCCAAAACGGCGTCGTTTTGCACGCTAACGTGGTGGAAAAAATGCAAAAACAACGCCGTTTCGTGTCTGACGTGTAAATAATAATATAAAAATTAATTAAATTAGATTTAAACTTAATTTTATTTAAAATATTCAAAAAATTAAGAAAAATAAAAAAAAAATTAATAATTTAAAAAAAAAAAAGGGTGGGAGGTCGAACGGAGGCGGTTGAGGGCTGAGCCCTCGTCGCCGCCACCTCCCCGCCGTCACCGGGAAGGGCTATGATTCCATAATATGATGATTATGTTGCTTCACCTCTTCATGGATGCATCCGAAATTGTAGGTTTCATGACTTAAATAATTACTATATTTTCAGCTTGTTGTGAGTCATGTTAGTTGTGCCCTTTGTGGATTAGGTGAGGCCTTATATTCTACGATCTGTAAGACATAAAAAATCAAATGCGGAAGTCGGGATCGATTATAAACAAACCTTCAGCCATTGTTCATATTCACGTTCGTCGGAAAATCCTGAAAAATCCACCATCAGTATATGTGAACGAATTGTGTTAGACCTTATAATTACCCCGTTAGAAATGAATAATCGTTCCTTTATATATCGTCTCCCATCAAGACAGTTACCAAAATGGGTGGTTGTCACGAAAATGTATGAAATGAGGAAAAACTACATGTCGAATAACCGCCACTTTAAAGAGAAAATGTGGGTCCGGAAATGTGGGATCACAAAAATAAATAGCACGATCTAGTTTTCCTTTTGTATTTTTCGCTAAAACTAATCACCTTATCATTGGTTGCACTTACTGGCTAAGAGCTTGCTTCCGCTGCATCTTGCTTTGTCTCTTTAACCTAAGTTGACACGAAGGGTCTGTTTGTTTCGTGGAAAATATCATGTTTCCGGAAAACATTTTCCTAAAAGTCATTTTGACTCTATTTTTTGGTGTTAGGACAAAACCTAAATTTCGAATGGAAAATATTTTCCACCGTTCGTTAGCTAATTTAATTGTTTGGGAAAAATTATCAAAAATTGAATTTTAATATTTTTAATTTACCAAGAAATTAATTTTATTTTTATATATATTTTTTAAAAATGAATTTTTAATTATTTGTATTTTTAAAAAATCGAAATTTTTATTATTTCTTTCTTTTTCTTTTTCTTTTTTCCTTTTTCTTTTCATTCCTCCTTCCTCCTCCTTCTTCCTCCCGGCTCCTCCTTTCTCAGCCGCTGCATGCCTGACGATGGCTGGCTGGCTGGTGGTTGACCAAGACCTGGTCGCTAGATCTTGTGAGCTCGAGGCTTGGCCGATCTCGCTAGTGCTCGCCAAAGTTTCGCCGGGCTCTGGTGAGCCGCGAGCTCGCCGGATCTAGCGGCAGAGCTTGGGCTCGCCTAGATCAGGAGCCCAAGTTCCGCCACCAAATTCGGCGAGCTGGTGGCTCGCCAGAGCCCAACAAACCTCTGGTGAGCTTAGGCGAGGCTCGAGGCCCGAGGCCCACCTAGTTCGCTGGATCTTGCGAGGCTTGAGCTCGCTGGGCACAGGCGAGCTCGGCTTTGCCAGATCGAGCTAGGCAGAGCCTCGCCAGCCTAGGGCAAGGCTCGAGTTGGCTCGCGGCTGGTCGCCAGTTGCCGCCGTGGTTGGCGACCGGCCACCAAGGAAGAAGATGAAATGGAAAAAAAAGAAAAGAAAAAAAAATTAAAAACTCGATTTAAAAAAAACAAAAAATAAAAAAGAAAGCATAAATGTATTGGTGAAAAGAAACAAGGTGAAAGAAGTTATGGAAATTGTTTTTCTATTCTCAAAAGAGGAAATCATTTTTTACAATATTACGAAGAGATTTTCCATTGACTAGAAAACATTTTCTTTTACCATTTATTTTCCACCATCCGAACATTGGAAATTCCTGAAAATGTTTTCCCGGAAGTTGTTTACCACGAAACGAACAGATCCTTAAAGTCGGTTTTCTTTTTGGTCAACAGTACCGTAGATTCAATATAGTCAAAATAGCATTGAACGTGGTGATGGGACACACACCGAAGGAGAGGTTGAACGTGGAACTCCAATTATAGTTAATCAGTATGGCATGGCAAGAAGACCCCGAAATAGCATTGTCACGAAAGATTAAGTGGTGATGGGCATGAAAAATCTTGACACTTCCCTATGAGCTTCCATACGAGACTTTGCAATCCCTTGGCATGTATTCGAATGATGACATCTCGTTGATTAGGAAAAAAACTCAGGCAACAAAATGCGCCTATCTTTCGCAAGGCAAGTGCTACAATTTAAGTGTGTCGTGGACGCAAGCTAAAACTATTGGTGATATTCCTGAACAGTATCGGTCTCTTGGATTTCCTACGGATCATGTTGGTGTTGGAATTCGGGCCAATCATTCATGTTTGGCCACGGTCAAACTATACTCGAGGATACATTGTGGCGTTAAATGCGAGTAATGACTCTAAACTGATTGACTTTAATCCAGTTAATTGCAGTTGGCCAAGTGAAATTGTTACAAATTTGATGAGAAACTACTCCCATTGTAGAAAATTGCGATGCATGGATGTATATTATAATGTCATCTCGATATGTTGTTACTTTAATTTTTCGGTTGTTCAATTTCTTAAATTTGATGGAGTAAAAACCCAATTTCTTGCTCAAGATGCCATTCCCTTTGATGAGAAACTACTCCCATTGTAGAAAATTGCGATGCATGGATGTATATTATAATGTCATCTCGATGGATGTTGTTACTTTAATTTTTCGGTTGTTCAATTTCTTAAATTTGATGGATTGGTGAACATTCCCTTTGAGAACTCGGGATTGGTCGAGGAGCTCACCTCGACAACCCAATATTGAGTTCGCGTTCCTTTCTCGATTGTTGGTTATTTTTCAACACACAAGCACTAGATTCATTTCAAAGTTTTCGATTAAGTGAAGTCGAGCAACAATCAACATGATACGCCTCGTATTTTCATTTCAGTAGTTTTAGCCCATTCAATTGGCCCAAGTTAATGTTAGGGATTCAATTGTAACTAGCTGCCATCATTTCCAAGATACTGGACTGGCAGTCGTCGAGAGGCCAGTGCAGCAAAGCTAGGATCAGGCTGGGGGGTGTTTTGAAATTTGGTTACAAATTCCCCCCGCGGTTAACTCTTCTATTTTATTTATGTGGAACGGGGGTTTCGATAACCACGGCCTTTGTTTAAGGTCCTTAGGCTGGACCAGGCCCAAGTTAATGTTAGGGATCCAATCTCTTAGTTTTTCTTTTTTCAGTAAGCATCATCCAAAAACGTGAACTTTAATCCTGTCATTATTACATTGCTTTATATCACCTGTTTGCATTAGTATGATATCCTCAAATGTCAGATTCGTGGCAAGGTGACCCCCACAAGCTAACTCAATGGAAATATATCCAGCAGCTGTCTCATAAAATGTCCTCATTATGCACTAATTCCATTTTCCAAAATCTATCTGTGTAACATTTTTGGTAGGGTCGCTAATATATTAATAAAAGAATCCACACATTCACGTCCATTTCCTCTTTAAAAAAAAAAACCAAAAAGGCAGAAAAGATCTCAGATTTGTTCCTATATATGAGTAAAAATAAAAAAACGAGACCTAATTACTTTCTCTCCCAATGATGCCTATAAAATGCGCCATCCTACACACAAGATTCATTCGGTTATAAATTACGTCTGCAATAGAGCCGATTGAACCTGATGGAGAGGAATTCATCATCCAAGATAGCTCTCGCGCTCATGCTCGTCTCCGTTTTGCTGTGGGCAAGTCTGCCATGTTCAATGGCCGCGCCTGGTGAGTGCCAGAGTAACGGGGATTGTCGCACCATTTGCGCCTCAGGCTGTGGACTTTGCACCAACACCGAATGCAATTGCTTCGACGGGACGCCGCCGAGTTGCAATAGCCGTTAGCGCCTTCGAAAAATAAACACTCCTTGATGATGCCATATGAGAACTTTTACTTACTTGGTTTCATACTTATGTCCTTATCATGAAATAAAATATCATCACGCGATGATATTTAACTAAATTATTGTTCCTCTCTTTGTGATTTTGCTGCACTTTTGGTCCGCAGAGAAATAACTTCACAGATCAAGCGAATTTTTGTTCCTTATAACTAACAAAACTCATGAAATTTATCTGAAAGCAACCTAAAAATAACTTTGCTGACATATACTCCTAAATTGTACATGAGTACATGGATGCTTCAAGTTACAATTCGTCTTCTCAAGGAATAGTCTCTATGGAGCTTTCAAGAGCACCAAGCCCGAGGTGGCTACTGCAAGGCGTGGCGTAGAGAGGGTAGACGCTCACATTAAGTTCCTAATTAAAAAAAAAAGGCACAAACTTTAGATTGAGTGGCAAATATGGCATAATTTTTTTTTTGCCACATAAAAGAACACAAACTTTAGGTTCTGTGACAAATTTGCCCCAACTTTTTATTGCCTTGAAAAAAATCACCAACTCTCACTTAGATCACAAATCTGGCTCCCTTTAACTTAGATTCATTGATTGTCCTTAGCAATAAATCCATGTGCATTTGTTGACCAGATGTAAAACATTATTAAATGTTTTCTTATTTGAGCCACAGCTTGAAGAATAGCAGTAAAGCTACTCATCGTTTCTTACACTTTACTGGAAAGTCAAAAAGATCTTCAGATTAAATTTCTTTGGTTAGACTTTGCCACTTTGTCGTAATATGAAGTTGTAGACCACCGCCTATTAAAGAGACACCATGGATGAAATCTGCCAACCTCACGACTAGAACCTTTTTTGAAACAAAGTTGACTTCAGATAGAGAGTTAACGGTAGGGACCAGATTTGGAATAAGGTAAAAATTTGTGATTTTTTACAAGATACAAAAAGGTTGGGGCTAGAATTGTCATTCGACTTAAAGTTGGTACTTTTTTACTAGAAATCAAAAAGTTTAGGCTAATTTTGTTACTCAACTTAAAGTTGGTGTTTTTTTACAAGATAAAAAAAGTTCAGGCTAGATTTATCACTTGACATGAAATTGGTGTTTTTTTTTTTTTTTTTTTTTTGGAATTAGCCTCGTAGTAAGAGATAGAAAGTTTAGCAAACATCTTAGGAGCCACTACTAACTTACAGTCGGAATGGGCCTCGACGAAAGAGGGGAAGCAATGGCAGAAGCCATAATTCATATTTGCCGTACTCTTGTCTTATTAGGGTGCGAATGGTAACGTTTCTGTTCTTTTTTTGTTCCAGGGAACAGAAACAAAAAAAAGTGTTTCTGTTCCGGAGAACAATTTTTGAACAAAAGAACGCGTTTGGTAACGTTTGTTTCGGGAATAAAAAATGAATAGAAATACGTTTGGTAAATTTTATTATTTTTTTTAATTTCTTTTAATTTTTAAACATTTTTATTTTATTTTTCATTTTTTCCTTTCTTTTTTTTTTTTTTTTTTCGGCCGGTCCCGGCCCGGCGACCGGCCGACGGGGCCAGCAGCCTCGCCCAGCCACGGCGAGGCTCGCCGTGGCCTGGGCGAGGCCGAGCCTCGCCGTGGTTGGGCGAGGCTCGGCCTCGCCCGTGCCGGCGACGCTCGGGCTCGCCGGGGGCCGGTGACGCTCCGGCGAGGTCGCCGACCCTCGAGGGCGTCGCCGGCCCTCGACGGCCGGTCGCCGGCCATGGCCGAGGCCGGCGACCGGCGAAAAAAAAAAAGAAAAAAAAGAAAAAGAAAAGAAGAAGAGAAGAAGAAGAGAGAGAAGAGAAAAACGTTTCTTCATTTTTGTTTCTGGAACAAGAAACAACAATTTGTTGTTTCTTTTTTTTGTTCTTATTTTGTTCCGGAAACAAAAAAACAAAAAAAGAACAGAAACGCAACCAAACGCGTTTCTATTCTTTTTTTGTTCCCGGGAACAAAATCCGTACAGAAGTGTTCCAGAAACGTTTCTTTGGAACGTTTCCATGCACGCCCTTAGTCTTTTGTCTTGCTCGATTTAATCAAATTAAAGACTTTGTTATAGGATAGAGTATATCCCCGGGCACATGTATAGGTGTTGGCATCTTAAAACCCCAAGGCTGGAATTTTCTGATCCTCGTAACATTGAGTTTGTTTGTCCTAAGTTTGTTTGGATTCCAAAATCTAATGTTCAAGCTTTAAAGCTTATTCTAGAACTTATTATTACACTCGTTCACGGGGTTTGCATGTTCTCCGGGACACCCTTTTAAATCAATGGAAGAGTGGTTGGACAATCAAGATTTTCATTTAGATAAAAAAATAAATAAATTATGATTTTAAGTCATCAATAGTATGTGAAGAATTTTAATTAGATGTTCTAAAGTTCCGGATGATATCCCCACAATAATTCAAAAGAAGAAAGGCTCACGAGTACTCTAGTGCTCTTTATTTAATAATATAACATGGTGAATAATCACTTCATAGTGGGCAGGACCTCTATATATATATCATGGAATCAATTGAGCAGCTCAAAATTCTAATTTCTTTACATATGATTGTACCGGGCGTTTGTGGGATTTGATCCCAGATATATGAACTTATTAGAGATTGAAATATCCAAAGCATAGATTACGTGCAAAGGCATTCAATATATTTTCAGTATCATAGACAATTTTCTTAGACTAACTATGAATAAAATTCGAAATCTTATACTGAACAAATAGGTAAGTATTATCTTTGTGGTACCATACGCTATTTTATTTTAGGGAACAAAGTGGCTTATATCCTTGAAATTTCTCTCTCTAACTCTAACATGCCGAATTGTACATTTAGATCACAAATTCACGAGAACCAAATTGTAAAAATATAGTAAAATAATGAAATTTCCCAAATTTGGGTGCACCTTTTTTGCCAATTTCACTAGTACTTTGTTCAAATATATACAAAATCCTCATTTGTTCCCTCATCGATAAAACCTAAATGATGAAATGTTCTAACTCAGATTTGATTTCCATAAATGAATAAATGTGAAAAATAAAATGTAATTACTGTTTTCCCCCTCAATGACGCCTATAAAATGCACCACCTTACAACGCAAAGATTCATTCGAGTGAATAATACATCTGCAACAGGTCTGATCGATCGTGATGGAGAGGAGATCATCATCCAAGTTAGCTCTCGTGCTCATGCTCGTGTTCGTTTTGCAATGGGCAAGTTTGCCATCTTCAATGGCCGTGCCTGGTGAGTGCAACAAGAATGAGGATTGTCGCGTTATCTGCGCCTCAGGCTGTGGGCTTTGCAGCGAAACTGAATGCAATTGTTTCGACGGGACGCCGCCGGGTTGCAGCCTTCGAAGTGTAAACACTCCCTGATGAAGTCAAATGAGAATATCTACTCACTTTGATTCATACTTATGTCCCTATTATGAAATAAAACATGATTATATGATGATTTTTTCGTGAAAGATGGCTTCTCTCTTCATGATATTGCTGTACTTTTGTATTGCTTATAAGTGATTGCCCAGTTGACTTATTTTTTTCGGCATGTATAACTAAGAAAATTGATGAACTTTATTTGACAAAACCGAAGAACAATGTCGCTGAAAAATATACTCATTTTCAAGAACAGCTTATTCTTAATCATATTTATCGATGATAAAAACTTCTCGCGTTAATTCACTTTTGTAAACCTTACGAGCAAGCATATTTCAATTTTGCACGAAATAAAGGCATCAGTCCTCAAGAATTTCCATTAGTGAAGGATTGGCACTGTTTTGATGTTGGAACACTAAAATTTTGTTCGTTGGAATCAATCGATTGGATCACAAATTCTGATTTCTCTAATTACATATGATTTTACGTGTTCACAAATATGAGCTTATTAGAGATTGAAACATCTAAAGCATGGATTACTTGCAAGGTCATTCAACATATTTTCGGTATCTATCATAGACCATTGTCTTGGACTAAGTATAAAAAAACTTCCAAGTCTTATACTGAAAGAATAGATTAGTATTATCTTTTGGGGTATCATACACGATTTCATTTCAGGAATAAAGTGGAGTATAGCTCTGGAGTTTCCCTCTCTAACTCTAACTATAATTGGCAAATCGAGATACTGAATCATGAATTTAAATCATAAATTCACGAATACCAAATTGAGAATCCAATTGTATAAATGCGATAACATAATTTCAATAAACTTTTTTGCCAAATACGTGTATACTTTGCATCAAGAATCAATGCAATTGTTTCTTGGCAAAGCTGCTGAGTTGCATTAGCTGTTACCGCCTTCAAAGCATAAACAGTCCTTGATGAAGCCATATGAGATTATCTAATTACTTTGATTCATACTTAAAACATTCCGAAGATCACTCATAGAGAACTTTTAAGTTTGGTATAAAATTTGCCATGATTGATTAGTAAGTAGAGGTCATACTTTTAAAATTTGAAGAAAAAGAGATGATAATCTGCACCCTATTGAATTGATACCCCTTATTCTTATGTCTAGGCTTACTTCGTGGGTTGGGCTTTGTTTTTATTACGTGTATTTTGTGGGTTTGTTATCTGTTATCGACTGACTTCAGGTAAATACACAAAAGAAGAAACGTTGGAATTTTTACTTCATCAATTACACATACCATGAGATATGTAATAGATCTATATATATATAATATGTGTGATTGCAAAAAAAGTGCCTCAAGACACTCGTTAATAAAAATTAACTTAAAAATATCCTTCAAATATAGTGAAAATCACTGTCATGTGAGGACAAAAACTTGAGAACTAAAATTTCAACTTTCATTAAGTTTATTTTCGTGAAAGTGATTACATCGACTTCCTTTAAAGTTTGACTTTCTCATTGTTACTTTTAGTGAGGTCAATTTTGTTGTTTAAAAATGTACTGAGTAGGGATGATTGGTTCCCTATCCGGTCCGGACCGGTTCCGTGAAGCCTATCACTTAGCAAAAAAAAAAAAAAATTAAAATTAAAAATTTTAAAAATATTATTTAAAAATTTAAAAAATACTAGAGTTTTTACTATTTTAGGATTTTGCTACTATTTTCAAGAAATTTAAAAAATATATGAAATAAAAAAAAAAAGTCAATCCAGTCTGGTTCTCTACTTTCCCCGTCCTCGCCCCCGCCCCCACCCCTTGGGTAATCAAGTAACATACCGAAAATCATTGGTTCCATATTATGGAATCAAGACCCAGACTAATCCCCTGTTAACGATTTGGTCCGGTCCAGGCGATTCTCGGTTTGAGATTTTCAATATCTCTTCCCCAGATCTAGAGAGTTATGGACACCTTTGTTATTAGATGTACCTGCCTACATAGCAAAAGTAGTCATGCCTAACTATTTTCGTAGATAATGAAAAAAATTTATATCCATTTATTTTTGTAAGCAATACAAAAGATTATTTGTTGAAAAATATTTTCGAAAGCACATATTTATATGAAACAAATGCACCCATGTAATATTGCTCGTCTCTTTATGATTATATTGTACTTTTGGTTCGCAATAGAAATAGTTGCATAATTTAACTTAATTTTTTTGGCAATTTATAACTAATGTAACTCATGAACTTTATGTGAAAAAACCGAATAATGACTATATTAACTTAGATCAACTGATATATCCATTGATGATGAAAATATCTTGTGGAGAATTACCAAAAAAGTCTTAAATATATTACGATTGTGCCAATTAAGTCTTAAACTTATTTTTTTACCAATTTAGTCTTAAATCTTTAGCATTTATGCCAATTTAGTCCTTTTGGTCAATATTAGCTAGTCGACACCGACGTAGACATCGGTTGATGCCCATCTTTTAGCGATACTGACGTGGACAATTTTTAATATTTTTTTAATATTTTTTTCAAATATTTATATTTTTATATTTTTTCCTTTTTTTTTTTTTCCCTTCCTTCTTCCTCTAGCTTGCCGGCCAAAGGTGAGAGCTGACGAGGTTAGCCTCGTTGGCCAATGGCAAGGCTCACCCCTATCGGCCATTGGCAAGGGCAAGCCTCGCTTCACCATGGCGAGGCTAGCCTTGCCATCCTTAGGTGAGGCCTTGCTAGATTTGGCGAGGCTTGGCCTTGCCTAACCATGGCAAGGTGGCCTCGCCGTCACCGAATGAGGCTTGCCCTCACCAATGGCTGATGGGGCTGAGCCTTGCCATTGGTTGGTGAGATCAGCGAGCAGAGGAAGAAGGAAGAATGAAGGAGGAAAAGAAAAGAGAGAAAAATAAAAAAAAAATTCGAAAAAATAAAATATTATTAAAAAATTATCCATGTCATTGTTGGCAAGTCAAAATTGACTGTATATATTGAATTGACACAAATATAAGATAATAAAGTGTATTCACTATTATTTTTAAAGCAACAAATCCCATTTGCAGCGTTTTAAATGGTATTTTTATATGAAAACTGTTTATACATTCTAACCAAACTATAATTAACTAATTAATTATGCAGATATTCCTCCCCCTCCCCCCCAAAACACTGAAAAAGCAAACAATTCACTCGATAAAGCCGTATCGTCGACGTTGTGTTCACACTCAAATCACTTTACTCTTTATATATATATAATCAATTAGCCACTTTGATACATTTGAATCCTTCTGTTAATTATGTCGTTTTTAATTGAACGAAAAATGCCGCACTGCCTTTTTTTTTTTTTTTATATACTTTTTTAGTGCTACATGGTGAGTAATAACGGAGGCCATGTGCATTCAGATCCATTCAAACTAAACAGAGTCGAGAAAAGGGGTAAAGTGGATAATGGCGATGAGCTTATAGGACTTAAATGCAAAAATCAAAGTATATTATGGTGACAAGTTTTAGGACCCTTGTTATAATTGTCCCGTTATAAACAAACAGGCGAATTTATACTCATAAAAAAAATTCACAAATAATCGTCAATAAGCCACCAATGTTTTCAAGCTGTAAAAAAATTGTCTGAATATATTATTACCAGAACAAACGAAAAATTTTGCGGTTCAGTTGGTTGAGCAATTTTTGCACATTCTTTCTTTAATGACAAGATTCGGTTCACTCCAGCACCTCTTCTTCAATGTCCAGTTCGATTTCCCAAAAAGCTAGAAGCTACATACATTACTACTCAAAATCAGTACATGTCATTCCGCATAGGCATATTCCTAAAGTAATTTTACGGTGGAATTAAAAAGAAAATTAAAATTTAGTACGTGCTATAATAGAAAACAGAAAATTAAGAAGAAAATAGCGACGTGCCTTATCACTTATTCATTAATTGAATCCACTTGATTTAGTAAATTTTGAAATATTTTTCCAAAAGTGATAGTAATTGATGAAAAAAAAATTAATGTAAATTCCTCGAGAAGTCGCACTATTTATATATTGCTAAGTCGACCACTTGACAATTTTCCAACAATGTCTATGGCATCTACAAAAAAAAAAAAAAAAAAAAAATTAGGTCGATCTTACAAGCAGCTTAGCTTTTGGCAAATAATGAATTATCCTACATTTTAAGTCCAACGCATTTTCGATAAAATGCTTGTCTCCACCCGAATTCACATGGATCGAGTCCATGCTGAAGATGTGACGAGGGTGTCACCCGATTAGGTGAAGGAGAATGTCACGGCTTATAAGTTGACAATGAGAAACTGGTCGTCGAGATCTTCCTCAGACAAACTTTAAATAACCAATCTTTGGTGCATAGCTTAGCCTCCACATTTTTAGGCGAAAGGGAACTACAATATTTATTTAAGATGCGTTCTCCAATGCTAAAGGTCAACTCTAAGACTATTCAAGACAATAGAATTTCTAGCACCTTGATCAGGTTTAATGAGAAGGAAGTTGCATAAGAACATATATATATATCAATTATGAGACATGAAAAGAAAAGCCATATGTTCACCAAATTTCTTAAACAAAGTATCCATTCGAAGTGTAAACACTCCCTGATGAAGTCAAATGAGAATATCTACTTACTTTGATTCATACTTATGTCCCTATTATGAAATAAAACATGATTATATGATGATTTTTTCGTGAAAGATGGCTTCTCTCTTCATGATATTGCTGTACTTTTGTATTGCTTATAAGTGATTGCCCGGTTAACTTATTTTCATCAACATGTATAACTAAGAAAATTGATGAACTTTATTTGACAAAACCGAGGAACAACGTCGCTGAAAAATATACTATTTTTCAAGAACAGATTATTCTTAATCATATTTATCAATAATAAAAACTTCTCGCGTTAATTCACTTTTGTAAATCTTACGAGCAAGCATATTTCAATTTTGCACGAAATAAAGGCATCAGTCCTCAAGAATTTCCATTAGTGAAGGATTGGCACTGTTTTGATGTTGGAACACTAAAATTTTGTTCGTTGGAATCAATCGATTGGCTCTCAAATTCTGATTTCTCTAATTACATATGATTTTACGTGTTCACAAATATGAGCTTATTAGAGATTGAAACATCTACAGCATGGATTACTTGCAAGGTCATTCAACATATTTTCGGTATCTATCATAGACCATTGTCTTGGACTAAGTATAAAAAAAGTTCCAAGTCTTATACTGAAATAATAGATTAGTATTATCTTTTGGGGTATCATACACAATTTCACTTGGGAACAAAGTGGAGTATAGCTCTGGAGTTTCCCTCTCTAACTCTAACTATAATTGGCAAATCGAGATACTGAATCGTGAATTTAAATCATAAATTCACGAATACCAAATCGAGAATCCAATTGTATAAATGCGGTAACACAATTTCAATAAACTTTTTTGCCAAATACGTGTATACTTTGCATCAAGAATCAATGCAATTGTTTCTCGGCAATGCTGCTGAGTTGCATTAGCTGTTACCGCCTTCAAAGCAGAAACAGTCCTTGATGAAGCCATATGAGATTATCGAATTACTTTGATTCATACTTAAATCATTCCGAAGATCACTCATAGAGAACTTTTAAGTTTGATATAAAATTTGTCATGATTGATTAGTAAGTAGAGGTCATACTTTTAAAATTTGAAGAAAAAGAGATGATAATCTGCACCCTATTGAATTGATGCCACCGATTGATAATCAACTGTCAATACTCATCCTGAGCTAATCTGAATTTCTTTCATTGTAAAATAAACGGATATTAATTTTATAATCTTTAACAAGATAACATTAAGCCGTGCATTTGTTTAATCTGTTGAGCCCGTTGGTTATAGGTGTGCCTGAACTATAGTTGTTCTGAAATTATACTGCGAAGAGTTGTTATATATTTAATAAGTGATATTATTCATTTTGACATTACTTTAAAACCTGTAAAACAGGTCTTTGTTTGAAAATATTTGCCACGAGCTCATTAAATGGAAGAGGGAATAATTTGGTAGAAAAAAGTGCTTTGTGGGTGAAATCAAAGATCTTTTATCTATTATGCATTCTATCTAAATTTTAGCGATTTAAAGTTGTGTAACTTTACATGCACATAAATGGAGTTACATGAATGTTAAAAAACTATATTAGAGACGTGGATAATACGGCGTTAAGAAAATCCGTGTGAACATATGACGAGAGCAGAACAAATTTTGGTTCATCAACGAGAAGTTACTTTTGGAAATAGATAGCTTCCTTATACATGAAGTATATTTTTGTAGCCACTCGCATAGGCATTATATGTAACTGCCAACTGCTAGTATAAAAATTCAACCATGCATGCCCGTAAGTGGATGGCCGAGACTTGGAGACCTAGTCCAATTTCAAGCAAGATAAGTGTCGGTTCGCAAAACTTGCAAAACCATTTAGGTCATAACTCTTGCATGTGATTGAATTTGATCGCCCAATAGGCAATAACATCATTGACATAATTCGCCCAACAGCTAATTACAAAAAAGGGTCTTGTTATTTGTTATCGATTGACTTCAGGTAAATACACATAAAAACAAACGTTTGAATTTTTACTTCATCAATTACACATACCATGAGATATGTAATATATATTATGTGTGATTGCAAAAAAAGTGCCTTGAGACACTCTTTAATAAAAATTAACTTAAAAATATCCTTCAAATATAGTGAAAATCACTGTCATGCGAGGACGAAAACTTGAGAACTACAATTTCAACTTTGACTAAGTTTATTTTCGTGAAAGTGATTATATCGACTTCCTTTAAAGTTTGACTTTCTCATTGTTACATTTAGTGAGGTCAATTTTGTTGTTTAAAAATGTACCAAGGAGGGATGATTGGTTCTCTATTCGGTCCGGACTGGTTTCGTGAAGCCTATCACTTAGCCAAAAAAATTTAAAAAATTTAAAAAATACTAGAGTTTTTACTATTTTACGGCTTTGCTACTATTTTCAAGAAATTAAAAAACATTTTTTTTTTCAAAAAAGAGTCAGTCTGGTTCGGTTCTCTCCTTTCCCCCGCCCTTGCCCCCTAGGGAATCAGGAAATAGACCGAAAATCATTGGTTCCATCTTATGGAATCGGAACTGACTGATCCCCCTGTTAACAATTTGGTCCGGTCTAGGCAATTCCTGATTTGGACGGTTCAACATGCTTACCCTAGTAACAATCGTCATAACATAGAATTTCTTGGGTTTTCGAATTAGTCCATGCTTAGAATATTTATGGTAAGACTTTTGCAAATTTGAGCCAAAACTTTGAGATTAGTGGGGTCAATTGATTAATACTTAGAATATTATACTAATGATCGAATACTTACTGTTTGATTGCTACCCTCTTATAAAGCGGTGCCGCCATTGGACATAGCCCTCGGGAAAGAAAGAGGGGGAGGGGTTGGGGGCGCGGGGTGTTGGGTTTGGAGACTTTCTTTTTTCGGATGGGGTTAAAGTTCGCTAATTAGTTAGGGTTTTTTCGGATGCGAAAATACTAATAAGAGAAAAATAATCTCAGATAAAAAAGTAATTATATATTTTCGTCATCAATATTACAAAGAGGTACCATTTACTTTTCAACTAAGTATCCTGCACATAATACAGGGTTAATATAAGCTCAGCATCACATATATTTTGATCGTTTACTCACATATTTTGAAATTTTAGATTCTAAAATCAAATGTGCTAGCTTTAAGGCTTATTCTAGAACTTACCATTATGCTGGTTCGTAGGGTTTGCATGCATGTTCTCCGGGACACCCTTAGCATAGGATGAGGTTAATAAATGGAAGATAGGTTGGACAATGAAGATTTTCAGTCAGATAAAAAAAAATCAAAATTTTAAGTTATCAAAAGAATGGGAAGAATTTTAATTAGATACTCTAAAGTTCTGGATGATATATCCCCATAATAATTCAGCAGAAGAAAAGCTCACGAGTACCACAGTGCTCTTTATTTAATATTTAACACGGTGAATATAATCACTTCATAATGGGCATGACCTCTATATACACCATGGAATCAACTAAGCAGCTTAAAATTACAATTTCTTTAATTACATAGATGTGGCCGGTCATTTGAGGGATTTGATCCCACAAATATGAACATATTAGAGGTTGAAACATCAAGAGCATAGATTACATGCAAGGTCATTCGATATATTTTCAGTATCATAGACAATTTTCATAGACTAACTATAAATAAAGTTCGAAATCTTATAGTAGAACAAAATAGGTAAATATTATCTTTGGGGTACCATACGCAATTTTATAAGGAACTCTACGTGGCTTAAATCCCTGAAATTTCCCCCTCTAACTCTAACTACAATTGTCACACAAGTCAAATTTAAAATAACTAAAGCAAATGCAACCAACCACCGAAAACAAGGTGAGACCAAAAACTTTTAGCTAAATATTTAAGTATATACATCTTGAAAAGATTAACTAATATTTATGATTTTTTTTAAAGTAGGCGGCAGGGCCACTTTGCTAACCCCCTCAGCCCATCGAGATCATAAACACTTCTTAGTTGCGATCGACCTACACAAACATGGTTTTGCAATGTCCTATATGAGAGATTTTACTAGATCACTAGTTTAAAAGTTTATGACTGAAGTGTGGAAATAAAAAAAAAATATGGGAGATGGATAGGACTTGAAAAGATTTGAATTTAGAACTCTTGATTGATAAGTTGCAAATTTTTGTGAGATTAGTATCGATAAATTCAAAAACTTAAACTTCTAGAAGAATTATATTAAGGTGAACCTACTAGCTATGGATTGAGTGATTTATGTCATAACGTTCATAGAGTTTAGATGGTTGAAAAAGGAGTATCGGTCATTGACTACCTAATGCAACCCTTGCCTTCTCCTTTGATTCCGAGCCTGGGATCACCCAGGAATGGCTTATATGAATTAATGTATATAAGTTAAGTTTCTAAATAGTCTAGACTTGTATTCTTGGTTTTCGAATCTTTCATTTTTTCTGCATGGGCTGCTCTTTCTCTTTGTTATAGTTAGCAAAAAAGAAAGAGCAAAGACAGGGCGAGTATTGATCATGGTCTTAATGCCTCTATAGCCAAAAGATTAATTGTACAATATTCTTGAAGATGGTCACACTTGTGAGCGGCGGACATTCACCTGTTTGATGTGGGACATGTGTAAGGTCTCGAAGAAATGCTTTTAAGAGGAAACGAAGAAAGGAAAGATGTGAATAATCTAAGTTAAAAAAAAATCATTTGTTTTGAGCACTCTATAATTACAAAAAAAAGTTGCACCTGAAGTTTGAATTCATGCTAGACCATTTGTGTTAGCCTAACTATGGGTCATGCTACTGAAAAAAAAAAAAAGAAAAAAAAAAAAGAGAGACTCTTTGCAAGGACTAGTATACAAGATTATGCACGGCCTTGCTGCATATGCTATGGCCTTAGGTCTGTGTTTATTGTGATGGGTAGACAACAAATTGTTGGGAAAAAGAAAAGAATATATGTGTAGATGCCCAGATAATTTTCCCACTACTATTTCTATATGAAAATTTAATAAGATAAAATATTGAATGAAAGCAGATGAATAATAAATAACACCAGAATTTTAACGTGAAAAACGTCTAAGGTGAAGGAAAAAAAATCACGGGAATTGTATGATATGAAAATGACGTAAATTTATCTTCTAATTTCTTGTGATTGTGTAGATATGAGGATCACTTTGATTTCTTTCACAATCTCCTTGATTTTCTAGATGTGAAAGATCACGTTGATTTATCTCCCAATCTCTTTTGATTTTTTTTCCTTTTTATTCTTTTTTACACACTCACTACCATACATATTCTATTACAGTATACATAATTGCATTGGCCTCTCCAATTGAGAGTGACCTACTCAACACAAATGATGCATGACCATAGTCTTCTCTTGATCCTACAAGTGCAGTGATAATTACTTAATGACTAATTTATTTGGCTAAATGAATGGTCACGTGTATGTAGATTTTCTATCTTCTATTATGCTTCAATTCATGCCAAATGCATAGAATCTCGATACATTTTTTGCTTGTTGTCTCTAAAAATCATCATACACACTAATCATTCTTCCTTTTAAAAGTAACACAAATTGAGATGGTAGAGAATATAAGTTTGCATCCATCCAAATTCTAAACTATAATATGATAAAAGAATCTAAAATTTATGTTCTATAGATCGCTCCTCACCAGAATGAATCTTCAGTTTTCTTCACCTTTAATTTTATCAGGATTGGTAAGATAATTATTCAAAGATATACATGTGGAACTGATTATGTAATATAGAATGAAAGAAGGCAGACCATCAAAGGCAAGGACACTGTCGGAGTCAGTGTTCCAAATTTTGAGAGAGAGAGAGAGAGAGAGAGAGAGAGAGTGTGAGATGTCAGTAGCAAGGTTTGAAAAGAGAGCAGATAAGATTTAGAATCACAAGATGCATTGGTAAACGGTAACTGAGTAAATGAGTCTGGTTTGATATATCTGGAAAAGTGGTCAGATTCAGAAAAAGATGAAGACTTCTTCTCTCTCTCTCTCTCTCTCTCTCTCTCTCTCTCTCTCTCTCTCTCTCTCTCTCTCTCTCTCTCTCATGAATGAATGAATGATGATAATAAGAAAAGAATAAGAAGAGAATGGGATGAGGAACCCACATTTATTCCCTCCCCGCCTTTCCCCCATCTATATAAAGCCCCATAGGTACAGCTTCTTCATCTCATCAGCAAAGCCAAAGTCTCTTAATTGTTCTACGCTAATGGAACAGTAAAAGGGCTTTCAGTTTGAGAGTGCAGTGTCAAAATTAGGGTTTTTAGTTTTATGTTTTGCAAGTGAGGAAGGGAGCAATCAATCAATGGTTGAATGGTTCTTGCGTTTGTTCCCCTTGAACCTTTAAAAGGTAAGGGAGGTGACAGAAGAGAGTGAGCACACATGGTGTTTTCTTGCATGGTCATGCTTGAAGCTCTGTGTGCTCACCCTCTATCATCACCCCACCTCTCTCTCTCTCTCTCTCTCTCTCTCTCTCTCTCTCTCTCTCTCTCTCTGGCTTGCTCGTGTCTGCGTTTCTTTAATCTTCATGGTTGTCTTTTAGGATTAGGAAGTCGGACTTTTATTTCACAGATCTCCCGAGAAAATAGATGCTTAAAGATGTCCGACTCTCTATATTCAACAAAATAATTCAAATTCAACAAGATACAACAAAGCTTTCAGGCCTTTATGACTCATACTCCTACTTGCAATAGTCCTTTGATTGGCAATAGTTTTCTTGCACCAAGTTGATCAGCGAAGATCTTGACTGGAGAATAAAATATTATATTGTACAATACCCAAATCCTAGGGACCTCAGTCTTGGTCAGATGGGGTGTTCTTCAGGGTAAGCCCTAACATTATGTCTGTTTGTCTATGTTTCTCGGTGTGTGCCTTTCATTTTCCCTTCCCTAGAATGTTATTTTTTCCCTGAGATGAAAATCTTTGTCTACCTGTTTCCTATTAATTGCATAATCATATACAAAAAGAAATTAAGTTGGGGAGAGAGGGAGAGAGAGAGAGAGAGAGAGAGAGAGAGAGAGAGAGAGAGAGAGTCAGAAGTTGTTAACATGTGATGGGGAGTGAAAGGGCCATCATAAACTTCTTCTGCTTCTGTACTTGTGTCTTTTCACTGCTGATACCTCTTCTGGGAGTGTACAGGCTGTTACTAACAAGTGTTACATACCGCATCACCATCTCGTTCCATCTGTAGGAGGTTGTTCAGACTGGCTGCCACAAACTCTATCATCCTAATTTTCCTTTTTTTCCTTTTTTTACTGGGTTTGTGTTCATTTATTGTCTTTTTTAATGAATATTGTTAAACGACTGCATGAGGTGCTTTTATTAAACTCGCTTAACGAGGAAACCATCGATTCACACTTAGCATGTTCAACAAGTGCAACGCTTTTTTTAACAAAATCTTTATAATTTAGGGCTGTGCTTTACTTTTAGGTACAGAAGGCTTATTCTCATAATCGTTTGGGAATTGACAAGTGGTGGAGATTGATGATCTTTAGAAAGATGAACCCAAACAGTTAAATAAAGTCTTATGGTGACATGCTGGACAAAAGAAAAAAAATGAAACTGAGGGCTTTCAGATGTTCGGATAGATGTTTGGATTGTTTGAAGAAGCTTCTTGTACAATTTGGCAAGTGCAAAAGTTAGTGTTTTTGCACTGAAGAATGAACCCAGTTCTCTTTCAAGTTCTACCAATTAATTTGATTGTCCGTACCAAAACAGTTTATTTCGATTGTAGACGGATTCATCCTTGTTCAAAGTCTAGTGCAGCAATAAATTCATTAAACATTTCGCCTAGACAGTGCTGAAACATCTAAAGAACAAGTTAATTTAATTGGATTTTGATGTTATGTTCTTTGGGGTCTTCATTACTTTAAATTGGTGACAGACGTAGTGCAAGTCCTAGACGCTCTAGCATCGGTTTACGATCGAATTGCTTTCATGGAATGAATCTATCTATCAATTATGTCAGCTAGGGTCAGAGCCCTCACAAAACACGAGTGTTTAACTAGTATAAATGCCTTCTCTTTTCACTTTGTCAAGAGCTTTTGATCTGCTTCTCCTTATTCTTGTTTAGAAGTGTTTGTTTATCATAACTTCTTTGTATTTGGTTTGAAATGTATTTATCAGAATTTCTTTGTATTTATTTATGGCTCTTTTCCAAAATGAGGCATTTGCAAAGCCTGAGCTCAAATCAAATCCAAAATCCACAGGAAAAGGCAAATTAAAGAGAAACCTACGATGCATTCCCTCAAGCACTAAACAACATATGTTCTAAATGTAGGCATCTTATAACAGCACATCACCAATTAATGAAAAAAGTGTCATGAACAAAGTTCCCAACTCTACCAAGCTAATCACGGTCTATATACATAGATATAGGAAATCCTGCAACACAAATCAATGCAACTGAATCATTTTGCTCTTGAAGCCAAAGATGATTCCCCTAACTACAAGAAATTTCCTCAGTTCTTGTTCCGTGTGGTAAAACCATGTATCAGTCCAACAACCATAAAACTCAATTAAAGAAGGCAGATACCTCAAACTAGGGACGAGGTTTAACAAACATCTGGTCGAGACCACAAGAGAACAGAATACGAACCCTGAGAATCATTATCACTCAATCTCAAACTACATGGTGCTCAATGCCATACTAAAACTATAATTGTCAATGACACTTCAGCAAATCAAGAGCCGACAACTCCCCGAGATGACTCACCTGAAATTCCCTCAGGGCACCTCTCTACTAGCCTAAAACCATTCTGGGAAGCAGCGGCACTGAAACGTGGCAGAGAAAAAAAGTGCCAAAAAAAGAGGCAAAATTGCTTCAGGAATATATGAGACATCGGTGCCTATGATGATGTTGAAACCTTCATCGTTCACTTTTTCTTTTTTTTTTAATTGCTTCTTTATGGCCCCTATCTCCCCACTCTAGGCTCTTAACAATCGATTAAATAAGGAAAGGTAGAGCGACATTTGAAGTGACGTTTTTGCATCAACAGGTTGAGGGCTTTGTATCTACATCAGTTGCTACCACGAGGTCAGCAGATCTAATAGCCACCATCGAGGAGATGCATTTACAACCACAGCCTATAACTCCAAAACTTTTTTCCTGAAACAATGTTTGGTTTTCTAGCTTGGACGGTGGCCATCAATTGAGCTGATTCCCAAAGCATTAACCCAGTTGCCTTGCGTGTGTGTTGAGATTCTTTGGACAATACTCTAATGCTAAAGTTTTCCCCGTTAAGACGGACATGGAGACCTCAGTCAGCAAATAAATTATTTAAAAGGTGAAAATCCATTGATAACTTGAAAGCATATACAATGAGAAGAGGCAGAATACCTCATTTCTTGATCCATAATATGCAAATATAGACAGCATTACTAATAAGAGAAACCTTTACCTCCTTTCAGCAGAAGATGAAATTACAAACATCTCAGCTGCAACCCCTTCAGATATATCAACCTCAATATGCTCAACAGGCTCCTTTGAAGCATCCAATGACATGTTGGATTCAGTATTTTCTTGACTGGGAAGTCAACTTCAGTACTGCCTGGATTGCTGCCAGAAAAGTTTTCAGCATCTGAAGGGTAAAATACAGCTTGGATCCATCATCTGAAATGAATTGCAACAAGACGACAATCATACCAACAAAAGCAACAGGACACTTCTGAAATCAACTTTGAAAGTGAAAAACATACCGATTTATTACCAACTCTCTAGATCGATTCTCAACTTGTCTGTTGGCCTCAGATAGACTTGAAGAACTCATTAAAGAATAGAATGCACGCTGCTTTGAAAAAGGAAAAAGAAAAAGAAGCAAAGAACAGAGCGTCAAGATTGACTCATTAAGAGGAAAAAGAAAAGATAGCATCCACAAACAGATCGCAGGAAGTGACAATGCCATCACCCCTGACATAAAAGTTCTCGCTAATCATTTGATCCTTGCAAGCGAACCTTTCCTGTCAGCAAAACAGGTAGACACAGGAAACTGTGTAAGTTTTAGTAAAGAAGCGTGAGGCCGCACTAAAAAAATTGTCGGCAGATTTCTTTTCTAGACAATAAAATGCCATACTGAATGAGCAACCGGAGCAAGATTTTTTTTTTTGGTTGAACAACCTGAGCAAGATCACCAGTGGCATAATCATGGAACAGAACGTGACCCTTTGGCTGGAAGCAGCAACACTACATAGTAGTTATATCTCCTCTCAGGATAGTAACTTGACCGATTAGAAATCAGTTTATCACCTATTTAATTCTGAAAAACAGGAAGGTCTCCTGCCTTGGGAACCCTTCTTATATTCTGCAAAACTAGATGCATTTTTCCCTGGAGACACTGCAGATAGCACAAATATCTGCTTTAGGTAACTGATCGAGCAAACTCTAGATTAATGGCTTAAGTATGAGCTAGCAATAGCAGTTCATTAAACTACCAAGACGTACTGAAGTTAGGTCATTACTTCCTTCTAATTACCATGTCACAGCGTCAACGGAAGATGGTGGAATTTGCAGGCTCAAGTCATCAACGGTCAAATCACAGGCAAACGGGCCAATTTGTGTTTCTTTGAAGTCTTTATGCATCTGTATTGAGCATAATAAAAGGTAAAGCAATGCTAAATGTATCCTGGACCACGTCCATCTAACAAAAGCAAGATTCGATTTCTCTCAAGCGTTCATGCTGCTATTAACAAATCCCTAATAATTTTCATCGTTTGAATTAAAATATAGCCAAACTTTTCGAGCCTCGATCTATTTTGAATTTAGTTTTGCTCCTTTGGCCTCTCATTTATGGCAAGACATGCGTATGATGTCGTGAACAGGTCCACCGCTTGGAGAGGATTTGGGACAATTCGGAAGGCGTCCCGCTAAATTGATAAGGGATATGCACGAAAAACACATCCACTTGAAAATATCCCTATTGACTCCTTTTCTGGCAGTGATAAAGTTGTCCATAAGTCTAAATTTTAATGTATCTTTTGATTTGTTAACTAATTCGGGATTGTGGGAGACAAAGGAGATTATGGCCATGATTAAAGGCGACATAAAAGGGATGCTCAATATGGGAGTTTTAGGTGTGCTTTATCAAGCCGTGATCACCAGAAACTCAATAGTTTCGATGATTAAAATTTAATTGTCAAATTTGACTTCAAATTAAAAGTAAATGAATTGATGTCACAACGACTTTGTAGTATTTGAACTACTAAAACAATGTGAAGATAATAGATTAGGAACAAATGATAAACATATTGCATGAAACTTTATTGCATTACAACAGATGGCTTATATTCTTGGATGCCATGCTCCCTTGACGACTACAAACATAAACTTCTTAATGAAGATCCACTGAATAGAGCAAGTAAAAATTTTACAAATGGAAAGCTTTTTATAAACATAGGCCAGTGCCAGAAACCGAGAAACCTAATCGATTTCAAGTTTGCATTCAGTGCAAACAAAATCTAATCTAGATCAATCTATTACGAATAATATTCTCATCTTTGAAATATGATGCCTTGTTTGCTCGTGAATGCCTCAGTTGATGCTGTTTGTTGATTGGTTGTTGTGTATTCTTCGTGCTTGTTTATGCCTTGATTGCTTCTGCTTCTTTTTATGAGCCATTCCATTTTGCGTCCTGATCTTTCCTGCAGGAATCTTTAACTGTCTTTCCTTGCGCACTATTTTGGGATGATTTGTAAATTCTCCTGAATCCTCAGCCATGGTCATCTCTTGGTCGACAGACTCTCCTTTACTTAACCTTTAACTTTTATTACATTTCCAGTCAATTTATCGTGGGTAAGAAAATCACGATCAATAAGTTCATCAGGCACTCCATCGATGAGTCCTATAGTCAATTGTAATGTTATGGCCTTTTAATGATTGATGAGTCTAGTAGGCATCAATCAATTGGACCCTATGGGTGCAGTGTATTTGTCATGACCCAGTTTTAATCATTAACTTCTTTATATTTGGGTCTAAACTTTGATTCCAATGTCAACTTAGAAAATCCTTTAAACAAGATCTTTCCTCACAAAGAGTGATTTAAGCCAAATTGCAAAAGTTTTGACTATTAGTTAACAAACGCGAATTGGGATATAAATTCTTAACAAATTCCAGCAAGAGCCAAACATGTAACGATAATATACATGGAACGGTTTAATTAACTACTTAACTAAATGGGGTGAATAATGATACTTCTTATATATACACATACATGGACGCCCTTCTCTTTATACCTACATCTATAATATCTCACGCACACACAGTTATTCTTTATAAATATGGGCATATTTGTATAGGCCTTCTGTATTTTATGTGGTTAATTTTCCTTGGCCAATGTTTTTCTGTGTCCTTCTGGCAAAATATTTGATCTGTCTGTGCATGCCCCCATTCCTTCGCCACCACCCGAAATACTAAAAGAAAACATTTTGTCTAGTGCGAATGCAGCTCTCAAACCAAAAAAAGACAAAAGAGCCACTAGACAAAGTTCAATGAATACAATTTAACATTCTCAATTTTTTAAATATGTCCATTCCAACTGAATTTGCAAGACATGATTTCATTTATATCAGACAATGGAAGGTTGGGGTTAAGCCAACAAGAGACTTATCCCCACGATGCCACGTGGACACTAACTCTGCAAAGGTCATGCCATCATCAAGAGAGGCCCATCCTTGGCTAGTGGCCGAAAGTGAGAAAAGAAAGAAGAGAGGATAGAATCAGAGAAGAAGATGCCCATGATGCCATGATCACCACACCGGATGTTGGACTAGGTTAAAGGAGTTGCAATGGCCGAAGCAAAGATCAGATGCTTATCTCTATCAATAGTTTAAATTTCTTGGTGAAGCAAGTGTCTGTGTGAGTGTGTGTTGTTGCTCCTTCTCGAACAAAATAATTCTAGTGATAGCAAGCAAGCATAGGATCTATTTAGAATAAGAAAATTCCCAATGTGATT
Source organism: Eucalyptus grandis (assembly GCF_016545825.1). NCBI lineage: Eukaryota > Viridiplantae > Streptophyta > Magnoliopsida > Myrtales > Myrtaceae > Eucalyptus > Eucalyptus grandis. The sequence continues at coordinate 30,909,210 of NC_052612.1, forward strand.
GAGGCTATGCAAGGTCTTCCATATCATTTCTCCCACTATAAAAGGGAAATCTAAATCTCCTTTTATCCACTTTGCTAGAGGGAAGTTGCTTTAGTGTGTCTCAATGGGGATTTGCAATTCGTATCAACTATTAGTGTAAAGTATATTTATATGAGCGCTGTTTATCAAGTGACGCAAGCATTTATTGAAGATCGATAATAATTTATTGCGGTCACCATTATAGCAGAAAAATCAGTTCCTGCCATATGGTACAAAAATCTGATGAGTCGTATACTCTAGTGCCACTTATTATCATCAAAAGAATATGATAGTTCAAATGAATTTTTAAAACAGATAGGGACTTGTTTCATACTTGTTATCAATGTTTGTAAGTGACCATCTTAATCTAGTTAGATGGAAAAACGGTCAAGATAAAAGATGACCATAATCTCTTGTTTTGAAAAGTATAAATGTTGAATTTTCCCAACGGTTGCTCATGAAACTATTGAAGGTAATTGGAGTGAGACAAAATAAATTTCAAAAGAAAAAAATGATGCAACATCTCTTAATTGGTAAATCTATTGTACCAAAGTCGGATGGAAGAAAGGATGCAATAAAGCCTAGTGAGTGTTTGATCACCTAAATTCTTAACTTTACTACTTTAAGCATAAAATCCTGAGGACAAAACCGATGCTCAGGATGTGTGGGGAATTTAGGAAAGACAAAACGTCCCACAAAAAGCCACGCGTTGGCTGTGATCGGTAGGAACAATGTCAAAGATTCTTACGCTTTATATTTCCCAAACGAGTTAATCATTTAATTATCAGAAGGCATATATACTACGAGCCGCTTTATTCTGCGCCGCATAATATATGTCGACTTGAACAAAGGGATTGGACCCTTTTCCCTTTATAGAAGAAGGTGGGGACGGATCAACGTTAGGGATGTTTTGGTTTATTGTTTTCTGCTCCCCACGTATCCCAATAGCCTCGTGTTGTTCCTTCAGAAAGGGAACATCCGATTCCTTACGTTGCATCTTTCTTGCAATAGCCATTCAAAGGATATAGTGGACATTCTGATGAGAAAATCTTGTGATTCCCAGAGTGCCAAAGATGGGTCTCTTTCCATTTTGATACCCGCTATGAGGTTCAATGCACATTTATTGTATGATAGTTCAAGCACATTTTCTTGATACCCACTATAAGTAAAGCCTACCCCTGAGAACAGTTTTGGTTTTAGAAACATTTTTAGAAACATATTTGTATATAAGTATATGTTTCTGAAAATCTAGATGTTGGATGTCAAAGTAAAAGTCATATTTTAAAGTGCTTAAAGCAAACAAAATCAACCACCGAAAACAAGGCAATACAAAAACTTTTGGCTGTATACAAATCTTGAAAATATTACCTAATATTTATGATTTTTTTAAAAAAAATTAGTGAGCAGGGCCACTGCTAGCATCCCTAGCATCATAGTTGCAGTACCTACAAATCATAATTTTGTAATACCGTGGGAGATTTTACAGGATGGTTGTTTTAAAAGTTTATGACTAAAGTGTGGAAATCTATAATAAGGGAGATGGAAGAACTTGAAAAGATTTAAACTCATAATCTGCTTATTCAAAATTATGCAAAATTTTTGTGAACCACTATCAATTATTTTAAAAACTTAAATTATTAGAAAAATGTGTGGTTTAGTATTTGAATACTTTACTAAGTTGGGCAAACCTATTAGTTACAAATTGAATTATTTATGTTATAATATTCGTAGAGTTTAGATCGTTGAAAAAGGAGTGTCAATTGTCAACTACCCAATGCAACCCTTGCCTTCTCCCTTAATTCAAGCTTGGGATCACCCAAGTGGAATGACTTACATAAATACATATCTATAACTTAACTTTCCTAGATAGTATAGATTTTTCAACTTGTATACTTGGATTTGGAAGCTTTCATTCTTTCTGCATGGGCTGCCCTTTCTCTTTGTTATAATTTGCTAAAGGGAAGCAAAAGAAAGATTGAGTATTAATCATGGTATTATTGCCGCTATAGCTAAGAGATGTATCAAGTTGTACAACATTCTTGAAGATGGTCACACTTTCAAGCGGTAAAAATTCACCGTTTGATGTGGTACATGCGCATGGTCTCGAAAAGATGCTTTTAGGGAGAAATGGAAAGAGGAAATAAGTGAATGATCTAATTACAATAATCATTTGAGAATGTTTTCTTTTTTTAAGCACTCTATAATTATTAAAGGCAGTAGCAACTGAAGTTTTATGGGTCATGCTACGGAAAGAAAAACGAAAACCATTTCAAAGAGGAGTATACAAAAGATTATCCGGCCTTGTGGCATATGGTTTGGCCTTAGGTCAGTGTTTTATTGTAATGCGTGGACAACAAATGATGCATGACCATCGTCCTTTCTAGATCCTACAAGTCCAATGATGTTTGATATTTTTTTTCGGTCATTACAATGATGATTGACTACTTACTCTATTTTTTGTTGGGCTTAATATAATATTATAATGTATAAAGGTTTTCTATCTCATTATTATGCTGCAATTCGTGCCACATGCATGCAATCTCAATAGATTTGCCCAGTTTCTAATTTGAATAGACTGTAAAATATGATAAAGAATCTAAAATTCCTGTTCTATCGGTATGTACCCACCAAAATAAATCTTCAGATTAATTCACCATTAATCTTTCTCGGTATTGTTATGGAATATGCTTCCAAAGACATACATGTGAACTGATGATGTGATGAAGTAAGAGGAAGACCACAAGGCAGGGATACAGTCGTAGTAGCTAGGATTTGGAGAGAGAGGAGATAAGATTTAGAATCACAAGATGCATTGATAAACGGTAACTGAGTAAATGAGTCTGGTTTGATCTTTCTGGAAAAGAGATCAGATTCAGAAAAGATGAAGACTTCCTTCTCTCTCTCTCTCTCTCTCTCTCTCTCTCTCTCATGGACGATGATAATAAAAAAAAATAAGAAGAGAATGGGAAGGGGAACCCACATTTATTCCCTCCCCGTCTTTCTCCATCTATATAAAACCCCATGTGTACAGCTTCTTCATCTCATCAACAAAGCCAAAGCTTCTAATTGTACACTAATGGAACAGTAACAAGGGCGAGTTTAAGAGTGCAGCGTCAAAATTAGGGTTTTTAGTTTTATCTTTGTGCAAGTGAGGAAGGGAGCAAGCAATCAATGGTTGAATGGTTCTTGCGTTTGTTCCTCTTGAACCTTTGAAGGGTAAGGAGGTGACAGAAGAGAGTGAGCACACATGGTATTTTCTTGCATGGTCATGCTTGAAGCTCTGTGTGCTCACTCTCTATCTGTCACCCCACCTCTCTCTCTCTCTCTCTCTCGGGTACGGGTGTGGGTGTCGGTGTCGGTGTCGGTGTGTCTGTCTGTCTGTGTCTGTCTGTGTCTGTGTCGTTTTAATCTTCATGGTTGTCTTTTAGGATTAGGAAGTCCGACTTTCACTTCACAGAGAGAGAAGTTGTAAACACGTGATGGGGAATGAGTGAAGGGGCCATCATAAACTCTTCTGCTTCCTGTACATGTATGCTTTTGACTACTGATGCCTCTTCTGGGACTGCACAGGTTGTAAACATGTGATGGGGAGTGAAAGGGCCATCCGGAATGATCGGGCATAAAGCGTTTGTAGTTAAATCCCAGAAATATTTACTGGTTCCCCGGGGGAATATGTTGGTCTAGTAGAAACAATTAGAGGGTCTAAATTGATCAGTCGCTTGGTTTAATCCAAAAAGTCTTCTGCTTCCTGTACATGTGTGTCTTTTGACTGCTGATACCTCTTCTGGGACTGCACAGGCCGTTACTAACTAGTGTTGCATGCTGCATCACCATCCCATTCCATCTGTAGGAGGTTGTTCAGAATGGCTGCAGCAATCTCTATTTTACTAATGTTCTTTTGTATTTTCTTTGTTAAAAATTTGGATGTATGTGTGGATGATTGTTTGTGTTTTGAATTTGTGCAAGTGTGTGTAGGTTATGATTTGTAGAGGAGGGACAAGGTCCGAGTTATGATGGTTGAAGGACACAGTTTATTCAGCACAATATAGTTTGATGCAGGTGTTGGTGGAGGAGCATCTTGATATGGATTTTCATACTCACATTACATGAATGATTCTAAGCTCTATTTATAGGAAAATCCGCCGATATTAGACATAGGACAATCTTCGCATGTTTTTCACCAACACAATTCTAGATTTTTAGACATTTCTATTCAACTTGGACACCACTCTTGACTCTTCTTCACCGCCTAAGCCTCTCTTTGACTTCCTTTTTTCTTCTTCAATAAGTTCTTGACTGCTGGAGTTTGATAAAGAAAATTTGCTTCATTCTTTCAGCTGCTTGCCAATGAAAACGTGTTTCCCATGCATGCATGTAGACTTCTCTAGCTTGTTCTAGGATTTTCTCTGGTACTTTTCACAAAGTCTTCAAGTTCAACTTGGACTCTTCATCTTTTCTTCTAGAAAATTTTTCTGCCCATGTAGTTGGCTTCAACTTTGACAAGCAATTGTCTAGCTTGTTTGCACGATCTCAAGTCTTTTCTTCATGATTAAGCAGTAATTTCTAGATTTTGTGGAAAATGGATCACAATTTCCAACGTTCTTTTTGCTCAGTTTGGTGTGTGTTCATGATACTGTCCTTTTTCTCATGCTACAAAGGAAAGAATGTTGTGAACAATCTGGTCTCAGGCCTTCTACTGAACATGTTTAATAAGGAAACATTCAATTTTCAAAGTATCAATTATGCATCTCACCAGAATAGTCAGTGCATTAAATATTTTAAGTTTTACATTAAGCCTGTTTAACATGTCCAACTTTTTAACAAAATACTTATTATATCGGGACCTAACTGTACTTTACAGTCACGGAGGGCTTGTTTTTTAATTCATCTTTGAATTGAAAAATGAAGCAGGTTGATGATATCCCCAGATCAGATGCAACAAAACAGTTTGGGCCAAACTCTCCTGGTGAACTGTGGAAGTGAAAGACATGGGATCAGTTTTTAGTTTCTTATGTTTCGGTGGGTGCACAAGTTGGCGTATTTGCAGTGAAGAATGAACTGAGATCTCTGTCAAAGTCTTCTGCCGATTTCTTCCATTGTCTGTAACCAAAAGAAGTTTCTTTTGACTGTAGCCAGATTTATCTTTTAATGTTAGAAGTCACCCCCGCAGATTAAAGTGCTCCTAATATCAAGAAATGCAATACCTGTTTTGCTAAAACAGAGTTCGACCATCCTAAGAACAAGACAATATAATTGGATCGACCTTTTTCAATTCTCCATGGTATGATAGGAGTTAGCCGAGTTGATAACTTGACGGAGTCAATTTTGCCTTGGGAAACATAAAGCAGCAAGTTCAATTCCAACTCAGCATAACCGAGGAGTTATACATTCGTCCTGGGTCTCTTTTGTCGCAATGAGGATGATTTGTGCATGACCGAATTCGAAGGTGAACATGATATGATATACTGAACTTGACCTACAATGTCATTCTAGATGGATCTATATTGAAAAAACCAAAAGAACCTTACATATAATAGTAATCACTAAGCTCCTTTTAAGCGGGGCTTGTTACGTGAATTTCTTACAACATTGTATTATATTCCATGCCATTTTAGCAGCCAAAAAAACGAAGCCTATCACCAATAAGTAATCAATGATCTTCCTTCACATTATATGTTCTCAAATGTTTCTAGGAAAAGCTGCCCATGCATCGCAAGATCTTCAGGGTTTCTGTGAGTGACCTATTACTTCAAATTGGAGACCAGACGTACGGAAAGTCCTACTCCCACTAGTATTGGTATATGATCGAATTGCTTTCATGGAAGGAATCTATCCATTATGTCCAGTCGGGTCAGAGCCCTCAGGCAAGAAGAGGGTTTAACTTGTATCGATGCCTGGTCTTCTCATGACTTTGTCCAGAGCTTTTGATCCGAGGCTCGTTACTCTGGCTTGAAGCTTTTTGTTTACTTAAAACTTCTTTGCATTTGTTTATAGCTCTATTCCAAAACGAGGCATTTGCAACTTTAGGCTTGCCTCAGTCCAACTCAAATCAAATTGTATAGAAAAGGCAAATTATAAAGTAATTCCCTCAAGAATTAAAAAAGCACATGTTTTAAATGTTGGCACTTATACAGCCACATCATCATAAGTTTCATAAACGTGTCCAAAATCCAGCAACACAAATCAAATTGTATAGAAAAGGCAAATTATAAAGTAATTCCTCAAGAATTAAAAAAGCACATGTTTTAAATGTTGGCACTTATACAGCCACATCACCATAAGTTTCATAAACGTGTGCAAAATCCAGCAACACGAATCAATGCAACTGAATCATTTTGCTCTCGAAGCCGAACATATTCTATTCATTACAAGAAATTTCCTTGGTTTTGTTTCGTGTGGCAAAACCATGTATTTAAACAAAATTCAATAAAAGAAGGGAGATGGCTCAAATCCGGTACCAGCTTTAACAAATGTCTTCTCAAGACCCAAAAAAAGAACAGAATATGAACTCTGAAGATCATTGTCACTCAATCTGAAAATACATGATGCTTAATGCTTTACTAAAAGTATACTTGTCAATACCACTTTCAGCAAACCAAGAGCCGACAACTCCCTGAGATGAATTACCAGAAATTCCCACTGGCCACCTCTCTACTAGTTGAAAACCATACCGGGAAGCAGCAGAGAGTATAGATGGTTCATCAACTCGGCGAAAAAACATGGCAGAGAATAAGTGCCGATGCCTGGTCCTCTTCATCGCCTCTGTTGGTTGAGATCAGTTCTCTTGCAGTGGCAAAAAGAGGCAAAATTGCTTCAGGAATATATGTCACGTCGGTGCCAATGATGATGTTGAAACCTTTGTCGTTCACTTCTTTGACTGCTTCTATATGGCCCCTATTTCCCCATTCCAGGCTCTTAACAATCAATTTATCAAGGAAAGGTGGAGCTATATTTGAAGCAACGTTTTGCATCAACAGGTCAATGGTCTTTTATCTCCATCAGTTGCTACCACGAGGTCAGCAGATCTAACGGCCACCATTGAGCAGATGCCTCCACAACCACAGCCCAACTCCAAAACCTTTTTTCCTGAAACAATGTTTGGGTTTTGGGCCAGAATGGAGGCCATCATTTGGGCCGATTCCCAAAGCATCAACCCAGTCGACTTGCATGTGTGTTGATACTCTCCGGACAATACTCTTATGCTAAAGTTTTCCTCATTAAGACTGACCTGAATTGTCTGAGAGGAAATAATAACAAAACTAGTGTCACTGTTCAAGACAATAGATATGGAGACCTTCGTCTGCAAATAAATCCTTTCAAAGGTGAAAAACCCGAAATCAGATGCAATGAAAAGAGGCAGAATACCTCATTTCTTGATCCATAATATGAAAATATAGATAGAATTAGCAATAAGAGAAACCTTTAACTCGTTGTCAACAGATGATGAAATTCCAAACACGTCAGCTGCAACACCCTCAGACATATCAACCTCAATATTCTCAACAGGCTCCTTTGAAGCTTTCAATGATATGTTGGATTCAGTATTTTCTTGACTTGGCAAGTCAACTTCAGTACTAGCATGATTGCTGCTAGAAAGGTCCTCAGAATCTGAAGGACAAATACGGCTTGGACCCATCGTCTGAAGTCAAATGCAACAAGATAACAGTCATACCAACGAAAGCAACAGGAAAATTTTCTGAAGCCAAATTAAAATTAAAACATACCGATTCATCACCAACTCCCTAGATCGATTCTCAACTTGTTTGCAACACAGACCAATTTCCTTCACATCAAATCCATTGTCCTTGAATAAACTTGCTAAGAATTCATTAGAGAAATAGAATGCACGCTGTGTTGAGGAGAAAAAAGAAAAAGAAGGAAAAAGAGCATCAAGATTGGCTAATTAAGAGGACAAAAATAAGAGATAACATCAACAAACAGATCACAGGAACTGACAGTGCCATCACCCCTGACATAAAAGTTCTCGCTAATCATTTGATCCTTGCAAGTAAGCCTTTCCTGTCAGCAAGCAGTTAGACACAGGAAAATGCATAAGATAGAGCAAAAAAAAGGGTGAGCAGCTGCACTTAATAAATTGTCAGCAGAAAAGAAATTTCTAAATAATAAAAGGTTATACTGAAAGAGCAACCTGAGCAAGATCGCGGTGGCATAATCACGGAACAGCACATGGCCCTTCGGCTGGAAGCAAAAACAGTACATTGCAGTTACATCTCCTCCAGTGATAGTACTTTGTCTGATTAAAATCAGCATATTAGCAGTTTTATTCTTACAAAGAGGGAGGTGTCGTACCTTGAGAACCCTTCTTATATTCTGCAATACAAGATGCATCTTCTCCGGAGACACTGCAGATAGCACAAATATCTGCTTTACAATCAGCTAGTGAAACAGCATAACAAACTGACCAAGCAAACTCTGAATTGATAGCACAAAATATGAGATAGCAGTAGCAGCTCGTTAAGCTACCAAGATGTACTTAAGTAAGATCATTACTTCCTTTTAATTACCATGGTCACAATGTCAATGGAAGATGGTGGAATTTGCTGGTTCAAGTCATCAATGGTCAAATCACAGACAAATGGACTAATTTGATTTTCCTTGAAGTCTTTATGCATCTGTAATGAACAAAAAAACGTCCTGTCATTAAAGAAATGCCAAATGTATCTGAACTATGTCAATCTAACAAATGCAAGTTTTAACCACATCCAATGACATATACATCCAAATTGTACATCAGACCTTCTGGAACTCATATTTGGATGGAACAACTAGCAGGGCTTAATTATCGATGATAAGAAGCTAGCAAATGTAGGTTTAGGGATCATATATTTGTAATTTGGCACTGACATCCAATTTTTCCCAAGAACCTGATCCTCACACCCCCCACCCCCTCCAAAAAAAATAAAAAAAAATTGTCCGGCCCAGCAATCCAGCAGGTGGCATGTGAGCTCAGAAAACAGCGATCAGACCTTAAAGCAAACAAAGAGGCAGATAATGACAAGAAGAAGAAATCAAACCTTAACCAAATTAACAGCACGTGGTGAGAAATCGCAGGCATGAACAAAAACATCTGGGTATGTAGCGACCAATGGAAATATAGTGTTTCCAGCTCCACAACCAACCTGCACAGACCATTAGCATCAATCTTGATTAATGCAACCAATAATTTAGACCCGACAAACACCATTTATCTGCAATGAAGACGAGTTCTCAACATAACAGACCAACACAAGAGTGAAAGATTTTATCCATACAAACCATGGAGTAATCTTATGATTGGAAAATTTATCGTATGTAATAAGTGTAACGCCGTGTGCAGAAAATAAACAGGGCACCAGTTGCTTACCTCCAAAATAATCCTCTTCCCTGCTCCCTGACAAAACAAGAATCTGTTGAATCAAAAGCACTAAACAAAATCTCCACCATCCAATAAAACTCCAACTTTGCAAAGTGAATTACAGATAGCAAAAAAAGCTTTCTCAACTCACAGAGAAATAGTGGCCCCATTCCTTGTCCAAGTAGTGCCGATCTTTGAAAAACTGTGGAGAGAGAGGAGGGAGGGAGGGAGGTGACATTAACAAAACAAGCAACAATAGCTAAAGCAGCAAAAGGGCACAAAGAATGAACTGAGCAGCTTGAAAAAAAAAAGTCATAACTTAACAAGCAGCACCAATGCTCCTATCAATTTACTTGCAGACCAATCAATCACCCAAAAAAGATCTAAACTTCAGACCAGACCAAAAACAATAAAAAATAAAAATAAAAGTCCATCTCAATCAGAAAGCAGGCACAAGAATTATGGCCAGAGCCAGCAAACCTTGTCCTGGTGTCTCTTGTAGAAGATATCCCAATACTTCTTAGCCTCTCTCTCGTACTTGTCTGCAGAATCAAAAGGAACCCAGAAGAGAAAGATCGCATTTTTAGCACCATTTCCAATCAGAAAAAAAAGAGGCCACAGATTGAGGAGAAGGGCAGAGCGTTTGAGACCTCTCCAGAAAGGGAAACTCCTGTGGCCGAAGTGGAGTATATCTGGATCTTGGCGTTGGGTTCTTGCTGCTCTGGACTCGCCTGGGCATCGGATGACATGGCTGGTGAGACACTTGCCTGAAGCAAAGCTCTGTTTTCTTCGCAGGTGAGGATCGGATTCTGATGGGCGTGGGGGTTTGGAGGCAGGGTTTGGCTTCGGTGCACTGTGCAGTCGTCAGAAGAAGTCCCAGCTTTTTCATCTTTCTTTTTTACTTTTGTTCGAATTTTCATCTTTATCTAAAAGAAAAAAAATACAAAAAGTATGCCTCAAATTTCATCTACCGGCAAAAAAAAAATGCTTTTACCAAGACAAAAGCTCTTATTTTGAAAAGACCAAATTACTCCTTTGGAAATTTCAAACTATAAAACTCTCCCAAAACCTAATATTTATTACTTCCGATTTCATTGATGTAACTCCAAAACCCTAATATTTATTACTTCCGATTTCATTGATGAGTTACAAGGTATGAATATCATTCACATACAAATTCAATTAAATGAAAACATAAGTAATGTTCGTATTTGTAATCACCAATCAGAAGAGTGATTTATGATAAATTTCTCTGATCGGGGACGAAGGAACACATGGCCCTAAACTTTGACTATATGAGCAGGAATAATTGGGATGTTCATCAACAATTCATATAATGAGCCCCATTAGTGAAGGAGGGAAGATGCATATGCTGTGTGGAGTAAACCCAATTATCTAAACACAATTGGAAGTTACCACTCATGCAAGTTACCTACCAAAGAACTTTCTAGATAATCTAAGCACAGTCGAATGATTAATAAAAACCTACGAGCCCTTAGCATTGTTCAAGACTGAGGTAGACAGACCTAGCAAAATGCCAATATAAAAATGAACATGTATGTGAAAATTTGATTATCAAAATTTATTGCAAGGTCAACCTAACCATCACACATTCGTGCCTCGAAATATGAATTTGAAAATAATGTGAGAAGATGCTTTGAGAAATTAGACCTCATATATTTGGACCTTCTTGTTCCAAAAATCTTTCCAATAATCTTCCACAAAATTATCATAGAGACAATCAACTCGATTATTTGAGACACGTGTTTATGAAAATCTAGAGTTAATCTACACCGAGAGTTAGGATAGGTGGCCGGTTGAATCCCAACCGAACCCTAGAGGATCATAATCTGATTCGGGATTTTGATTTGCGGAGTGGGATTGCAATTTCCATTTTGACAACCCTTGAGAATTTTCGGCAATATTTTTTGTAAAGTACTTTATCTTAATCAAGTAAGTACATCATTTATCTCCCTATTTATATATCTATATGTTAGAGGAATCGCTTGGAATAGGTTTGGGGTTTCTTTTTGAACGCGGAATCGATCATATGGAACTCGACGATTCTCTCCAAGATTCTAAAAGCCTTGGAGGAAAGACACCATTTCTCCAAATTTTAAGCTCTTCCGGTTTCTTGGGGATTTCATTTCACTCCTTTGTTGCGGTCGAAATCCTTTGCCCTTATATTCAATCAGCAAGCTTTCGTTCTGTTCTCAACAACAGTGACCCTCGACCTCAACCAGGCGGCCTCTACTTCGGCGACCAGGTGAGCACAGATCTAGAGTTCTAAGTGAGACAACGGGTAGTGTTTTCATGTGGGCAAAATCGGAACCCAAAAATATTAGTGAGACAACGGATTTCATTTGGACCTTCTTTTCGCCGCAGGAGGCGACGGCCGATGGGCTATGGGTGGCGATCGTGCGACGGCAGTCCTACGACGACAGCGAGCAACGGCGATTGACGATCGCAACGGCGGTCAAGTGGCAGCAACGGTCGCGGTTGCCAGCGGTCCTACGGCGGCCGTCGGGCGATCGGCGCGACAACGGCAATCGATGGTGGTCGTCGGCGATCGGCGGCGACAACGGCGATCGATGGTCGGCCAGTGGCCAATGGGCTGTGGGCGGCAAAGAACAATGATCAAACGGCAACTTGGTCGACGGTCGGCCAAATATGGCCACGGGCTGCTAGAAGGTGGTGCGGTTAAGGTGCAACCAGCCAAGGCCGCAGCAAGTAAAGAAAACAAAAGAAAAAAAAAAAAGAAAAGAAAAGAAAAACTAACTTATTTTCAAGCTTTCATTTTGTTTGTTTATTTTGTTTGTTCCAAATCTATTTATCGGTTTATTTTTCTATTACGGGGAATAAAAAAAAGTTAGAGGCGTTGCAAATAGATTTCTGTTCTTTTTTTTTTTTCCGAGGAATAAAGAACAAATTGGTAGGAACAGAAATTGGGAGGAACAAAAAAAGTTACCATGGGGCCCCAAGCGTGTTCTTATACTTAGAAATGGTTCTCGAGAATAGAAACACAAAAAATTATTTCTGTTCAAAAATTATTCTCCGGACCGGAAACGTTACCAAACGCACCCTAAGATGATCACCAAGCAAAAGCAAAGGATTTTTCACTGCAATCCCTCTTTCAGTTTGCTTCATCGCATCAAAATAACTCATGCGGTTTTTCATTCTCAAACGCATACAATTGATCAGTCCGTAAATCAAACTCAACAATCTCCCGTCATATTAGTAAAACCGGTTCAGACGGAGCTTATCTGATACGAGGCTTCAAATACTTCTTCAGTTTCAGCTACCTCAGACATTTATGGTTACTGGTTTCCACCAGCATCGTCCAGTAAACAATCCAAAACTGAATGAGACGTTAACAAAGGAGAGAATATGGCTAGACGGAATCCATGAATTGCCTGTAAGTTGCTGTATGTTCACTATAAGGCAATCTCATCTCATGCTACATTTCTTCTATCATGGCAAAAAGAGAAGCTTTTGAATACATATGGACAAGTCTAATTCTATGACCACATATAACTTGTGAGACCCATATTGAAACAATGGAAAGAATATAGAACTGCAAAAACAACAGGCACCTTTTTTTACGAGACTCGGATCTCAATCTATTCATTCATCTTTTGGATCAGCCTCCAAAATTGTTTTTTCTGTTTCGTCCACGTTGCTAGACCGGGCCTCCTCGGAATGTGGAGAAGCTCCATTCTCTAGAATGGGTAATTCACCATTCACAGATGTGGTTCTTTCTACAACAGGTGTCGAGGTTTTGGGTACTTCTACTGCGGGAGAAACTGTTAACAGACGGCTGAGTCCATCACACAATCCTTTCGCATCCATGACAAGAGCCACTCCCCCTGGATAACATCGCCCGAAGCAAGTGGCACAATGAGGATAAACAACCTGAAAAGGAAAAGAAAGAAGATTAGATCCCAAAGGTGCAAAAGTAATTTTTGAACAGTGGGGTGGATGAACACCAGTGTCAATACCTCGATAAATGCTCGGCAAAGGGAAAGAAAAAGGCTAGATTAAGACTTTCTCTCAGTATCTGAGTTGCATTATATCTTAATAGAGACTCGGCCACTTCTCGCAATCCCTTAATTAATTCTTGAGCAATGATATGCTTCAAGCTAATCGGGCACAAGGGCGTAGTTCGTTCATTGCCGCAGATACACCTACAACCACCATAGTCGAAGTTAGCACAGGCAACAAACCCCGGAATACCTCTACAAATATCTGTTTACATTCTTCAAACATATTTCCATCCTAAAAATACACTCACCATTGACAAATACAGCAAGAGGAGGATGTTCCATCAGATGAGATGGAGGAGTGACATCCTCTTGACCATCTTCTGTGACACTGTTGGCTGAAAAACCAACAGATGGTAGAGGAACCCAACGATGTGAATTCAGGACCAACTGGGTCAACAAAACTAAGATGAGAATCACTGCGCTTAATACTTTCACTATATCTCCAGTAATAACATATAAGTACATTTAAATGTGTGTTTTGCAAACATCACACTCATCCATGCACCTGAAAATTTTCGACTGCAGTGCTCATATTTTTCGAGAACAGATTAAGAACCGCCCTGCATGGTAGACCAAAGTCAAACTTTTGCATGAAGCTAGTGAAAAGCCAATAAGCAGCAGGAAACAAAGATGAGATATATTTTACTCTTCAAACAGTGATGGAAGTAAGCCTCGAGAAAGTCGAGCCCAACCCAGCCAAGGCCCATAGCACAGTACTGCAGCAAAAGTAAACTTATCATCAACTTGGGATGCAATAGAACTTGACTATTTGCACGAGATCATCAAGAATAGCAGAGAACTAGAATTCACCATTCATGAGCAGTTCTTTGTGTTACTTATCTTTTTAGGCAAATAACAAAGGTATGTAAGAGAATTATCAACAAAATAAATAAAGAATTGCCAGCCCATGCATATAAAACCAAACTACCATATATCTCACCATGCATTGATCCAATATATTTGATAGAGAACCTCCTTCAGTTATTTTGGGTAGCATGACTTTCAAAGTTTTGAGATGCGAGGTAATCTGATGCATTGCCCAGTTAAAAAGGAGGCCACCATCGTAGTTTTCTTCACTTCCTGACGTATCGTCAGCGAATATTGCCCGATATTGATTAACCACATCAAAAAGATGCATCCTATGACAGTTTATCATGCCTTTTAAGTACTCATAAGGGCTTCTCTGGTCCAAGTCCTCGAGAATCCCAGTAAGCCAAGCCTCTCTACATCGTAAGAACTGAAATACAAGAAAGAAAGAAAGAAAGAAAGAAGAGAGAGAGAAGTGAGATATAAGTAAATTGTCTAACATGCAAAACAGAATTAATAGAACCACTATATTTCATCTACTGAGTTTCACATGCCCCTTGTGAAACTTTAGACGTCATGAAAATTTAAATGCAACATGAAATGATCCCATCGTAATAAATGCAGAACAGGTTTTACCTGCAACCGCATTTCCATATTCACTAAAAACTCCTATTCGGCGTAGATATCCAATAATCCGGAGGCATTCAGGTAACTGTCAAGGAAAATGGGTAAAATCAAATTCAGAATGCTAAATCCATGCATAGATATCCAGGTGAAGCAAGATATGCTCAATACCAAATAGGCAAGGTTACCTGAATATTTGACTTGAGTTTCAGTAGGAGCTGTGAAAGAAGAGACTGAGTGGTTTGCTTAACCTCAGCTGCCAATGATTGAATCACAGGTAATCTTGGACAGAAGCACAAAGCCACAGCAAGCTAATTAGACAAAAGTGATACTTAAGGCATAACTCACAGCAAAGTGATGAGAGAAACTCACTTGGGGTGCATCGTTGAAAGTTTGCAGACAAATGCTTCTAAATCAAGAGCTTCATCATAGTTTCCATTCCTCACACATCTGCAGCATGTTTAGAGTCAGTGGCTATCAAAGACTAATTAGTCAAGGGGCAAGGTATAATATTTTCTCAGGGCAAGCCACTCAAGGGCCAGTAATTCTCTGCTTGGGAAATGGCGGAAAATGAAGGATATGAAAATTTTAGTGGAAAGTTTTGAAAAATTAAAACTTTTGTGAGAAGGGAAAGGAGAAAAGATTTAAAATAGAGGGTATTTTCTTTTTTCATTTTCTTCTCTCATGGTGCTTCCCGGCATATCATTAATGTTCACATATCAGCATATACTTTCCTCAGAAAATTTGTAATTACTACCCTCCAAAGGGAAGCCATGCAAAGGAAGAGCTCCAATGCTATCACAGAAGGCAAGGCTAAATTGTCTTCAGATTGCAAATTTATTGAATACCCAACAAATACTTCCCATTCCAAAAGGTTAAGATGTCAGACTCCTTGCTTTTAAGAAATGAGGAATTCTTTGTTGGTCTAAGCTATCCAGCAATTCTCTCGGCAATAGTCTGGGATAGCATCCTACTATGCAGTAGTCTCCAGTCAAAGCTTCTAGACCTCCAACTTAGATGCTTTAATTATTCTAATAAGACTGATCATGTTCAATTTTTCAAATGCCTATCGCCAGATACCCAAAATGACAAAAGACCATAGGTTGTATAGTGCATGTCCTTCACAAATAAGTTCAAAATTCTTTGATCTACATATCAATCAACTGGATCAAACTGAAACAGCATGCAGACAACTCTTTACTCTATGACAACCTAACAAAGCTCACATAGCCAGAGAACAAACAAGCCATCTAAATGACAACATATTAAGCGGTTCGCCAAATGTCCCATGAGACACACACAATGAGATCAAACCAATGATTGACTTATAAATTTGGCAAACACATACGTGTCCATGAGTTGAGGAATTTCGAGTAAGTCAAGCAATGTACTGTGATTGCCAAGCAAAGTCTGATTCATCTTCCTCTTCTCCAAAATTTGTTCACCAGATTCAACAAATTCAGTGCAACCGGAAGTGAGCTTTGGTATCTCACTTATCTGCAAACAGATAGAACACCATCATCCCCAACGACCATTCACCACACTGGTCAAAATTCGATTTCTCCACAAAAATGCAAAACTTCGGATGCGAGCAAGTATTGAAATTTGAAACAACAGAAAGTGCAGAAGCAGGCGTGCGTCACCACAGCACATAGAGCACAATTCTCGACAGCACTCGAAGCTAAATCAACAGAAGAAAGCGAGAATTACGAGACTCGAGATGCTTGTCGATAGACGAAACTTCTTCCCGGATCGCGAGCAACGCGTCGGCGGCCGCGATGAAGGCCCTGTAATTGCCGACCGCGACTTCCTGCATTTGCCTCTGAATCCGCTCCGCATCCACCCGGAGCAGCTCCGGTTCCTGCAGTTTCGAGCACACACACGACGAATCAGCCGCTTCCGCGGATCAAAACGATCGCGTCCGGCGCCGAACGGGCCGGAGATCGTCATCATCATCATCATCATCATCATCATCATTCGAGACGGCACCTTGTGGAGGCGGTCGAGGGTGAAGGAGAGGAGCTCGGAGACGTACGGCTGCTGCGCAGCGGAGGCGAGCGGAGGAGGAGGCCCGCCACCGCCTCCGCCTCCTCCCCGTTGTCCGGCTCCATTGTGCCCCGGGTTTTCCTCGGAGCTCCGGCGGATCGGGATTCGGACGATGCGGTTCGGAATCGAGGAGGTTCCGTCGACGGGGATCTAGCGCGCGAGGACGGCGATCCGGCGGGTGGACTGAACCAGCTCAGGTTCGAGCTTCCATTGACGACGGATCTGAAGCTTTCTTCCTCTGCGACGAACCGGTTTGAGATGTCCCGTGGCCTTGCTGGTTCTGGTCGCCATGGTTGGGGCTGGGAGGAGCGAGATGGGCTCCCGTTCATGGGCCGCGTGAGCAGTTCATGGGCCTCTTCTGGCGACTCACGTGGGCTCAAAATTGGGCTTTGGCCCAACATGGAGGCTCAGTTAGACCTGTCGATCCTTGTTTAAGTTGTCGAATCAGGGCTTTGGCCCAACACATAGGCCCAGTTGGGCCTGTCAATTCTTGTTCGGTTTTTTCTTTTTTTTCGGGTTTGGAATTCTTGTTCAAGTTGTCTAGCTCATTTATTTGGACTTGTATTTAAATGGGATAAATACATTAAAAGTCCTAAATTTTGTTACAAAAGTATAACTGATTCTTAAAATATTCAAAAAATACAATTAAATTCTAAAATTTATCACAAAAGTGTAATTGAGTTATAAAACTTTCAAAACGCAATTAAATCCTAAAACTTGTTGAAATAATTCAATCAAGTCCTCAAGTTGATTACACTTTTTAAAAGTTGTAGAACTTAATTTCATTATTGTGAGAAATGTTATGACTCAAGTATACTTCTTTTAAAGTTGTAGACTAAATTATACTTTCAAAATAAATTTTAGATTTGAATTGCACTTTTTAAAAGTTTTAGTACTCAATAACACATGCTAATAAGTTTTAAAATTTTTAGTGCACTTATTCCTATTTAAATTTATGTATATGTGAAGGTGGTAACGCATTGATTTTTGTCACAAATTCTTGTCAATGCATGTCAAGTTGAAGCTCATCAGTTTGCGCTTCCTCGGTCATGTCAACTGAAGGTTTGATTCGGGGCAAAGGACGGGGGAGACTGAGAGAACCATGAAAGCGTGAAAGGAACTGAAGGTTTGATTCGGGGCTTTGGAACCTAACGGTTCGGTTCTGGTTCCCAGAAAAGGGAACCGAAACCGGAACCGATTCCTTTAGAACCGGGAACCAAACCGCAACCTCCGATTCGGTTCTCCGGTTTCCAGTTAGAACTGGAACCACGCTCACCCCTATTGTCAAGTCTCGTTGAAAAGGGGACACTCTACGTCGTGCAGTGCGGACAAGCCACTCGTCGGTAACAGGAGCTTCCTCAGCAAACGACTCCAGCTCACACTTGAAACGATCGCCTTTGACCCATATAACCAGTCGCGTTTAAATATATTCTATCTTAACTTTCACATAAAGCGCCGTGACGCACAAGAGAAATTACAACTTCTTTTTGGTAATTGATATCTAGCAAATTTGTCATCCAAAGTTAACGCGAATACATGCACGTTGTGAGTTTCCCTAGCCATCATTTCTTGACATCTCGGTGCCCGATTGCCAGTCGCAGAAGCAACTTCTTCTCCATTCAACACGGCAGTCATTGGAATAAATCAGAAAACATCCATCAAAATGTAGTACTTTACATACTGCTCAGTCGTAATCCACACGTACAGAAAAAATATCCATCTCACCCGTATTGTAAAAGAAGCTGAAAATTATGAAAGCAATATGCCATATAATTACAGAGACGATTTCACCCCCTAAAAAAGAACCTCCAACCTGTCAAAAGGGCCGAAAAGGGAGAAGAACATGGAGGAGCAACAAGGTACATGAGTAGGCAGGAAGAGAAGATTTGAAAGCAGCATTTTCGGAATAGTAGTAGTAGAAAGGAGAGGAGACATTAGTGTGTGATGAAATTATAGGGAGTACGGCTTTGACGGCGGTGGCGGGGGCTTATCGGACTTGTAAGGCGGCGAAGGGAGCACCCCACACGGGATATATATTGGGTGGCTGAGGCGGCGGCAAAGGGGGAGGACCCCATACGGGATACATTTCGGGTGCCTGTGGCGTCGGCAGCGTCGGTGACGACGTAGGTGGCGGAGGCAATGAACGTAGTGGAGGCAATGGCGGGTTAGTGTAGACATATGGAGGCGGAGAGTGAGAAAGTGGCGGCGACGGCAATGGCAACGGTAATAGTGGAGAGGGAGGAAGAGTGGGATATGACTTGGACGATGGCGGAGGCGGCGGCGGCGAGCAGATGGTGGGGCATGTCGGGCATTCGCTTATGCACAGAATCCCGTACGCCGGCTCTCCAAATGCATCCTCGGAATTCACTCTTGCCGCGACAGCGATGAGTCCTATGAAACCAATGATCTTCACAAACCCTAATGACCTTCTAATGATCGGAGCCAGGCTCTTTTCTTGTCCCATCGTGTCGCATGAATGCTGTCTGAGGACTTTGCTTCTACTTATAGCAAAGCGAATTACACCTCGAACTCCCCTTTATGCTTTGTTGATTCTTGAAACTTATAGGAGGATCGGAGCAGGCTTTGCTGTCACACAGCGGACAGCCTCAGTTTCCATTTTTGTCGAAGTGAAAAAGATGATTCTTTGGTCAAAAGCCAACAGAGAAATATACTTGGACCCGGTTAGCTTAGCGATTAATCAACGGATTTGTCCATGTAAATCAGGCTCACGACCCGGCAGGTTAATTTCCTGTGCCACGAGATGCTAATAATTCTACTTTTGGACCGCCCAGTAGACTCTTGGCTCGCGTTTTATGTCATTTGGGACGATGGTAAGGTGCTTGATAGGCTTAAAATTTACTTATTTAAAGATGGTTTCCTAGATATCGGAAAAGAGAAATACATTAAACAAAAGGGTTAATACCTTGAAAAATCCCAACCTAAGTACACTTGTGACAAATTTACCCTAAAATGGTACACTTCGTGACAAATTTACCCTAAAAAATGGTACACTTTCGTGACAAATTTATCCTTTATTAGTTTTAGTTAAATTTTCTTGTTAAATTATAAAGTTAAATAACACGTAATAATTGATCGGTATATCAATTTGGGATTTTACACTGTGTTTGTCATAGTTTATAATTTTTGTGATTTTTGTGGTATTAATATAATTTTTGGAGGGTATATTAGTCACAAATTTACCGATTTGGAGTTTTTGTGGTCGAATAAATTAATTTGGGGTAAATTTATCATAAATGTATCGGTTTATGATTTTTTATAGTTAGTCGGGTAAATTTGTCACGGGGTGTACCGGTTTGAGGTTTTCATGGTCAAAAAAATAGTTTTTGGTAAATTTGTCACAAGTGTACTAATTTGGGATTTTTTAAAGTATTAACCCTAAACAAAAACATTTGAATAATGCATGATGGATCAAGCTCAGGTTCACTTGGCTCATGGTACATGGTCATTGGTCACTCCTGCAAACTTTATGGTCACTTGCATGAGAATCTGTTGGCCTTTGCACTCTTCATACGTTAAGGATGTGATTCTTCCAAGACTTCAATCTAAAACCTTTCCATTTTTGAAAATGGAAGACATTTTAAAAGACATTAAGTCAATTCTCGATTAATCCAATAAATACGTGTCATCTCACCTTCTTTTGTTTCAAAATCTGTCTTTCAAAGAATTAGTCACGAAATAAATTGTTAGGAGCACATGCAACAATCATGAAAAACCTAAAATCACCACGACCAATCTCGGGTGCCACACAATACAGCGATCGTGGTACTCTAGTAAAGTTGCGGCAACTCTATCATGAAAATACCTTTCTCCAAACATAATCCATCTTCAATTGCTTTGGCCATATGAAAGAAAGACAGGCTATTCTTGGAGTGATGCTTTCTTCTCACTTCGATTCAGCACCCACCTTTTTGCCCTCCTCTGCTTCAACGAGATGTGTCTTTCGAAGGTTTTGGCTTCCAAAGTTTCACCTTCAAGTTTAAGCGCACCTTTCTGGAATTGCAATGATTAACTTTCTTCAAGGCCTTATGGTTTTTTTAATTAACAGGAATTTCTCAGATGATTAAACCACATCGCACTCTATCCTTAGCTGAAGCGCCAAGAAATGTGCAAAACCTTTAAAAAAAAACAAATATATAAAAGCCAAAAACATGAAATCTTTGTTGATAAGAGTCTATTTAATAACGTGCCAAACAATACATAATTCTAGTCTTTTGTTCTCACGGAATAAAAACATAAACAAAATTCTATTTGATAACTTTTTTATTCCTAGGAATAGATTTGGAATAGAATAAAGAAATAAGAAAAAGTTACTTCTTTATTCGTGGGAACAACTCTAGAATCAAGCCCAAGCCATTTTCTTTTTTCCTTCTCTTTTCCTTTCCTCATTTTTTCTTCTTTTTTTCCTCTTTTCTTTTCTCTAGCCGATCGCCAACCATGTGGTCGATAATCAACTAGACAAGAGTCTGTGGCAACTGGCTAGAGGAAGAAGACGAGAAGGAAAAAGGAAAGAAAAATTTAATAAAATTATTTAAAAATTAAATGAACTAAGTCATAAAAAAAAATTAAGGGTCATATCAAACACATTTTTATTCTGGGAATATAAATTTTGAATAGTTACTAAACATATTTAAATACTCGAAAACTCGTATAGGGTACACAATTAGAAAAATTATTCATGAGTAGAAATTATTCTCTAAAAGCGGAATGGTTATCAAATACACTCTAAAGCTTTCTTCATTTTATTAATTACAATAGGATTGAATATTGAAAGCTAATTCCATGTTGTTTATGAACCACTCGACTTTTGGCCTATTATCTACTTTTTGCATGATATTCTACTCGATTGCGTCTTCCCGTTCAATCACAATAGAGAAAAAGAAAATAAGTTCGAGTTCAATTGTAACGTCATTGTCTTTTCTACAATCGTCGAATGAACTTGTAAACAGAATTAGCACTCAATTTCATCAAAAACCCACGTACATAGAAATATAATAAAGTCAATCTTCACTTCTTTACAGAAAAATTGGAAGTAACAAAGATTTATAAACCTTACAACTTGAATATGTAAAGAAAATGAATTTTAATCAATATTTTGACCAATGACTGATCAAAATCCGGCGTGGTCCCTGTCGCATCATAAATATCACATGCTTGTCGAAAACCCATGTATTATTTAATGAATAACATTACAGTTTGTCCATGCAGAACAACAGATCTCGAAAAAAATTTAAAGAAAAGGGAACCTAACCACATTATATAATTATGAACTGCCTCATGTCTTATATTAGCCCGTGTTATTTATTGATAGTGGGAATGGGAAGGCCTTTTTTTTTCCATTTAATTTTATTTCATTTTTTTTTTCGTTGCATGAGGAATAAATAGAAGAAAATAAAAAAAAGAAAGAAACACAGCAAATGTCAGAAGACAGGGAATTAAATAGGAGAGGAATCCAAGTAGCTTCAAACCGACCATGCACTTTGGGGCCCACAACGTGTCGCATGAAATTTAGTGAAGCAGGAGCCAGTGGGTCCCGCGGCTTTCCTTTGGTTTTTTGTCCTCGACGCCCAGCCACGATGGATGTCCAATTTAAGATTTTTTTGGGAAGGACAAAGATATTATTATTAAATGGCGCTGTTCATTATATATGTAAAGAATTAATTATTGAGAATATTACAATATATGGATTTTAATGAGACTGAGAATTAAATTGTTCTTGCCAGGCTACACCGTTTGCTGTGGATTTCTTCTCGTGTATCGGTCTATAAAATGATAGACATAATAATAGATTATTAATTGGAGAGATTCTTGTTCGAGAATAAGATTTATTATGCCTTACCAACTCTTCAACATGACTACATACAAAAAGTTGTGAGATGTATATCTCTAGCCAATTCTCATAATTGCGACGTTTGTTAAGAAGAAGAAAATAGGCTGATGTAGCTTAGTGTTAAGGATAAAATATGTACCGCTATCTTATCTCAATATGATTAGCTTATCAAAATAATTCCACTCTATTGGAGAATTAATTACACATCAATATTGCCACACATGACAGGTAATGCGCTTTCAACCAATAAAATAATTGAAGTATAGTATGGTGCATTTGAGTAGGGGATGCATATCTATTGTTCTATTGTGGATCCATCTATTGTATCCATTTTGAGATCGTGACAAGTGTCTACTCAATTCTAATTTGCATCATACTTAATTCAAATCCCCCTAGCCACTTCTAAGTCTAATCTTTGTGCCTCCCCTAACCATTGCCATCAATGAATCTGCAACCATAAATAGGACAACCAATTGTTGTGCATCCAAGCTATTTAGGGCATGTTTGGTAACGTGTCAAATTGTGCTTAATTCTATTCTTTTGTTCCACTAAACAAAAAAAAAAAGGAACAAAAATCATTTTGGTAACTTTTTTATTCTCGAAAAGAAATTTATTCTTATGAATATATTTGGAATAGAATCAAAAAGTTACCAAAAAAAAAAAAAAAAATTACTTCTTTGTTCCTCTAAACAAGTCAAGAATCAAACTTTCTTTATTTCCATTTCCAAAAACCGAACAAGGAAGAATTCAGATCAAATAAAAATTTTGAAAATTTTCTTCAACGCAGTTTATAACCGAGCCCAAGACGAAAAGAATAAAAAAAAAATCTATTGGAATAAAAGAAATAAGTAAAAAAGTTCCTTCACGGTCATACAAATTAATAAACGATTTGGAACAACAGGAGGGAGAAAACGAAGAAATTGTGGCAGAGGATCATTAGATTCGTTCCCAGAAAAACCAAACATGTACTAATTTTTATTGATAACGAGCAAAATACTAATGCTAATAGCAAAAATACTAATAATCTTGATCAACCAAATCATTTTCTTTTTTTCTCTTTTATTTTAATTTTTCCTTTTCTTCTCCTCCTCCTTCTTCTTCCTTTAACCGATTACATGCCTTGACCATGGTCGATAAGAAGAAGAAGAAAAGGAAAAAAAGAAAAATATAATAAAATTATTAAAAATTAAAGAAATTTTAAGTCACAAAAAGAATTTAAGGATCAAATGCTTTCAAATACTCAAAAACTCATCTAGATAACAGAATTAGAAAAAATTATTTATGAGCAAAAATTATTCCCGAGAATGGAATAATTACCAAACGCACTCTTAATCACCTTCCATAGTCTTTTTATTTGCTCTACCTCCCCGTGCATCCAAGTTGAGGCTGACTCCTCGCCTTTCCTTTCCTTTTTATTTTCTTTTAAGCTCACAGTTGTTTCTCATATTGACAGCTAGTTCTTCATTGGTAAAATCTCGACCTCATCCTTGAGACTTGAAGCCATGGACAAGCCATGGTCGTCGCTAGATTTAAAGCAGTATCGTCTTTGGCCCGGGAAGAGCTTGACATCGCACCAAGCTCAGCCAACAGCAACAGCAACAGCAATGAGCACAGACAGAGAGTTTCAGAAACAGAGGGAAAAATACAGAGGGACAAGATTGCAAGGACAAAAGTAGGAAAATGGAACTTACCCTTTGGGCATTACTGCAACGATAAGGTGACAAGGAAAAACAGAGGTTGCGGTAACTCGGGCAGCAGAGATGACACGATTGTCGAAGAGACAAGGGAGGATTAGATTTTTGATTTTCATCTAGTACAGATGAAACTATAGCGAACCCCATATATTGTCATCTCGTGCTCGTGGATAGGCTGAGGGGACTATAATTGGGGACTGTGGATTTGCACCCGATGGGGGTGGGTAGTGCAATTTCAACTGACCAATGAAATATCAGTAAAAAGGCGTGGTGCGATTGAGTAGTTCAAATCAATAATCAATTGGCACTCGAATCATATACACGATTGATAGGTTAGATTATGGGTCCCCCGTGCAAAGGTAATGGCATTTGCGCCCCTCATTTAGCACCATGCGTATGGTGTGCAATGTGTCATTGATTAGACAAGCAGAGCAAATCTTGCTGGGAATCAATTAATTTTAATAGGGCACATTGCCTATTGGAAGAAGGGCATTGTGACGTTGATTGCAGAATGCAACACCTCGAGCACACATGACCCATGCTGCATAAGCTAACACAATAGACTATGAAATTCCACCCTCCCCTCTAACGCATTCATCCCAACTAGGCCTAGCTTCGAATTTAAAAGCTGATTGGAACTTCGAGATCGACGCGAAGCGACGAGTTAGTCTATTAATTTGTGTCAATCTTCTTATGCAAAAACCTAACATATCTCAATTTTCTTCGCGCTTATCCCAAATCAAACATATACATTTGAGTATATGACGATCTAGTTCACTATTTGTTCGTCTTAAGAATATTCTTGCCTTTGGAGATGTTTTGGGGGAAATCCTTTGGGAACATGCAATGGATTTTAGGCAAAAAAGGGGTTTTTTTTTTTTTTTTTCTAAATGTAAATAATGTTTGGCAAAGTGTTAAAAAGATGTTAGAATGTAACTTTAACTTAAATATCATTTGGAAAGGAAAAAAAAAACATTTGATAAAGAATTTTTTCTTGTTTTACTGGTGGAACTCAAGTGGCCGGCGAGCCAAATCGGTGGTAGGTGGCTAGATCTAGTCCCGCTAGCCTTGCTAGCCACTCGCTGATGACTAAGGCCTTCATCCGCAACATTAGGATTTTCAAGAACACATCCATTTTTATGAAACTATAAAAAGGGTAAAGCCGAAAAGTAAAAAAAAGTCTATTCGCATCCTCAAAAATACTCAAACCTCAAAGTAACTCTCGACCTACTTTAACCTAAAAGCCTTTGAAAATGTAATTGCATCTCCCCCAGAGCTATAAAAAAGAATTTGTCAGATGGTCAAATCTCCACATCAGGAGGGATAGGCATATGCCAAGAGCAAAAAATAAACGAGTGTAGAGTAGAAATAGAGTAACCAATAAAAAAAAAAAAAAAAAAAAAACTTCGGAGCTGAGAAGTGCAGCCATTATGGAATTTGAGCATCAAACGCCGGCTATGGCGCGTGGGGGAGAGCAGGAGAGGGGAAACTAGTACATGGAGGGATTGACACGTCGCAGTCCGGGTGCTGAGAATGGGGTGAAAGTTCAGGATCCTGACTGCGACTCCCGCCTTCCCCAAAAGAGGCCCACCACCTAACCGCGCGTGGACCCAGTCGCCGACGCCCCATCCTTTTCTCTTTTGTGGGGGCCAAAAGTGGGACAACGATAATTGAGCCAATCTTGAATCTTTAGTTGATTAATGAAATGTAAGCAGCAACTACAAAGAAAGAAAGACACCTCATCTGAAAATTTAAAAATATTTTCCTTCTTTTTTTGTTTTGGCTTTTGAGAAATGCTAAGATATGCTCAGACAAATCTTACCGATTTTTTAAAGTTCTTTTTTATAATTGAGTGTTGAAATAAGGGTGACTCGCGTTAGGTATGATTGGCTTATCTGAGCATCCAATATGGAGTAGGCACATTATTAGTCAGCTTTATTTATCATATACGAGTTAGCTTGCTTGTCAAGAATTGTTATAGGGTAAGTTATTTTTGGCTTTTGTTTTTTAAACTTTTTTACTGCATCATTTGAAATTTAGCTTTACAAATTTACCAAAGATAATAAACATTGAAATTGTTTAACATAAATAAACCCATTTTTTTCTGTCCTCGTGTACTGGCCTTCCTTATTTTTCTTATTTTAATATTCGCCTGTTAATATACTCTTAAATAAAATCTAAAAAAAAACGGTTTTTTGTGATTAATGCCTACCTTTCTCAAGGAAAGAAATATATATTATATTTTTGGTAATTTGAAGACAACTATTGTCGCCTTTGAGTGTTTAAGAGATTATACCAATTATTGACATTAAAAATATAAATGTATCTCAGTCACTATTATTATAAAACTGAATATTCGTGCCTGGGGACAAAAAAATCTAGAAAGCATCCCCTCAAAAGTTTCCGATGCAAACATTGCCAGTTCAGTTTGCGGTGGATTGAGGGTCAAATTGAGTCGCCTTAAAGCATGAGAGGATGCCAGACAGCTGACAAGAAATGCTCTGTTTTCTTCTTTTTTTCCCTTTTTTCTCTTCCCACTTTTTCAGGAGACAATAAACAAATCTGGACAGTATTTAAAAATGGGGGAAAAAGGAATAAAAAAAAGAAAAAGGTGGTGCTGGAGGAGATAAATAATGTGGGAGAGGGGGGCGCTTCAACATTCTGAGTTGGACATCTGCAGCAGAAAAGGGAAAAAAACAAGGAAAGAGGGAGGATGTGAGTTGGCCTGTGGATTGATCTTGGGTTGCTCTTTAAACCCTCTTCCCCTTCTTGCATCATATCATCTTCCCCCGAGTTGTCGCAATTAAGATGTACACTTAAGAATCTACTGTGAGGGCATTCATCTCTCTTCCTTTTGGAAGCAACAGGAAAGTGGTCACACTTTAGAGAGAGAGAGAGAGAGAGAGAGAGAGGGGGGGACTGGGGAGGGAGCTCTTGTCAGACCATGAAAAGCTAAAAAAGCATATATAGGGGAGTGGGTAGGGAGGATTTTATGCGGATTGAGAGCTCATCAGCAAAAGGGCACGAGTGAAATCTAGTAAAGATTGTACTTTTGCCGGAAAGGTACGATTTTTATGCCTGTGAAGAAGGAGATCATGGAGGACATAGTGGAGGAGGAGGGCGAGAACGGCGGGAACGGCGGAGAGGAAGTGCTGGGCTCGAGCTTGACCATGGAGAAGGTGGCTGCCGCGAAGCAGTACATAGAGAACCATTACAGGACCCAGATGAAGAACATTCAAGAACGGAAAGAAAGGTAATGCTCGAGAAAGGAGGGAAACAAGCGTGATAGTTCGTAGGTTCTTCTTTTCTTGGTTGATGCTCTGTTCGGTTGCGGGGAGAATGTATAAAATAAACGAGGGTAGCTGGAAAAGTCGAAAATCTTGGATTATGATTTTGCTCGGGTGAAGAATTGAGTTGAGGAAAGTTCGTGTACAGCGAGTCTACCGTGTATCTCTAACTTGGAAAACAGTTGACGGAATTAGATTCAGTTCGTTTGATTCATTGTTTTGGTTATGATCTGTTTGGTTGTTGAGAAAATGTAGGAAACTGGAGGAAACCCAGTTTGAGTACTCGATTTTTTGGGCTTAAATGAATTGTCTTGATGGTTCGATCTTTAAAGCTCTTACCGATTTTGGTTTAGTTTAGGGTATGCCCAGATGCGCAGGATGAATAATTATTATCTTATAGGAACTTAAGAAAGACTTATTTTTTTCCTCTACTGATGATATCATGGGTTGTCAGGTTAATCATATTATTTTGCCAAATCTTTAGGTCTGCTTTTTATCACTGCTACTGGACCTGTCTAGTGAAAGTGGAGAGCATTCGATTTGTGTTTGTGCAGCTTATTGAGGCGTCTTTTGAGAAGATTTTTGGTAAAGAGAAAATGGTCTATTTGAGTTTCTCGTAGAATAGCTCCCTTTTTTCTTTTCTTTTGTCAGTCATGTTCATAATCGTAATCAAAGCATCTCTATCCTTATCCTTTTTCCGTACTTTGCGTGAGACTCAAAGTCTGCATCGTTAGGCATGAGTTCGTGGTGTGATGCGCGAGTGGATGTCATCAGTTTTCGGTCGTCGATCTCAAGTATCCTTTCGGGGGATTAACCTGTGCTATTATGAGTGGGATCATTACATGTTGGGGGAATCCTGATTCAAGATGCATAAAAAGTGCCTAATTTACATGTTTATATGGCAGGAGATGGGTGTTGGAAAGAAAATTAGCTTGTTCAGATGTTCCCAAGGAAGTGCAAATCAATCTGATAAAAGATTTGGAGCGGAAAGAGACAGAATATATGCGACTCAAAAGGAACAAAATCTGCGTGGATGATTTTGAGCTTTGGCAATAATTGGAAGGAGCTTTCGGCGAGGTAAGATAAGTCAATCAATGAATATTTATCTGCATCTTTATCCTTCTTTGAATGTCTCCTCATGCATTGGGAGCTGAACCATGTTTTGTGTACTTTCTCGATTTCAGGTGCGATTATGTCGGGAGAAGAAGTCTGGCAATATATATGCAATGAAGAAGTTAAAGAAATCCGAAATGCTTAAGAGGGGGCAGGTGAGATGAGACATTTTAACTGTTGATGTAAGTGTGGTATGGCTTACTGTTCTACTGTTAATGATTTGTTTGCATGAGCTACTTAAGTATAATACGGTTTATACATGTTCGATAATATTCCTGATAAAGTCTTCTGGGCATGTCACTAGCTAAAACTAACATGTGGCCTTGCCTCCAAATGAGTTTCTTAGAATCAAACTGTCTGCTGTTTTATTACTTGTTAAGCACACGTCAAATTCACCACTAGTGGCTGCTCCAGTGGCCGTCCTTCCCACATGGGAAGGGAGAGATGGATGGGGAGTTTTGAGTCCCCAACTTCTCAAGGGGGTTGGGGGTGGGGATGATTAGTTTCAAGTGTGGGGTTTGACTCCTATGCTCTGCAAAAGAAAGAGCAAAAGTTAGAGAGTGAGTTGAGAGTTAGATTAGAACATACACAAAAAGAAAAAAGAAAAAAAAAGCACATGTCAAATTCATTTACTAGGCCTTGGAGCTTTGCGTTGCCACCATGTTTTTGCCACTTTTTCTTTGCTGCAAATGTCACCCATAAAATTGACAGATTTTTAAGGTACCACTGCATATAGAGGCAGCCTGAAGTGAATTTCCATGGGATTAAGTTGCATAATGGATATATAAGCTGCTAGATCCTTATGCTAGTAATTCAATGTCTCTTGTAACATGTCATGACTCACAGACCAGCTAGTGACCATTCCTCACTAAGAATGACTCTGGGTGCATATGGAAATAGGTCAATACTCGTGAGCACGTGAGAAACTGTATTATGTTCTATGCAAGAAGAAGCTTTCGCATTTTGGGAACTGATTCAGAAATTTTTCTTTGAGCTCCTTGTATATTTTAAATTATTTGTGTTTCAATTGTTTGCCTACCCAATGATCTTTTAACTTAGTTTGCATATGTCAATCAGTAGTTTATCAAACTACTATGCTGGAACTTACGCACCTGATTTTTAAAAATGATTGGCCACCTATTTAGCTATCTTTCTGGGTTTGACATCTTTTCTAACATACTGCCTTTGTGACTCTATCATGTCTGTCTGAGGTTCCATTCTTCAAGTTTTTACACTGCTGAAGTACTGATATAATGAAAAAAAAAAAAAAAAAATACTGATATAATGATAATTGTAGGTGGAGCATGTGAGAGCAGAGCGGAACTTGCTGCCGAAGTTGCCAGCCAATTCATTGTAAAACTGTACTACTCATTTCAGGATGCAGAGTACTTATATTTGATTATGGAATATCTGCCTGGTGGAGATATGATGACCTTGCTTATTAGGGAAGACACATTATCCGAAGACGTGGCCAGATTTTACATAGCTCAAAGTGTTCTGGCAATAGAATCCATTCATAAACATAACTACGTGCACAGGTTAGAAAACAGAGACAACATCATAAATTGAATTGCACTTCCACAGTTTGAGAGCTGTCTGGTTTGAGTTTGAAGGGTTATCTTTTCTCACTTGTTCACATTTTTTTTTGTTTTAGAGATATCAAACCTGACAACCTTCTCCTCGACAAAAATGGTCACATGAAGCTCTCTGATTTTGGCCTTTGCAAGCCCTCTTGATTGTACAACTTTATCTGCTATTCATGAAAATAAGATGATGGAAGATGAAGAATTGGCAGAGCCAATGGATGTTGATCATTGTTCAACTGGTACAAACTACGGAGGAGCTGGAGGAGCCCTCATGAACAGCTTCAGCATTGGCAGATGAACAGGAGGACTTTGGTAGGGATATTACCTTGAATATTCATTTTTTTGAATGTAAGGTATCCCCTTAAAATTTGACAGCATGCAACTTTGAAAATCTATTTCTTTTTCTTTCATTTTCATATGTGTGTTTCTTCTAATTATTGACCAATTGCAAGTCAGATCATGGTTCCAGGGAAAACCAATGGTAATGTTCATATTATTGACCTGTATAGAACGTTTACAGAACATATTGGCAAAGGCGGAATAAGTTCCAATCACCTAGGTGCGCATGATAAAATTTCTACTTCCCATTTCTTGTTTTCTGTTCCCCAGAACAGTTTTGGAACAGAAATCTGTTTAGTAACGCAATTTTAATTTTTCTATTTCTGGAATAGAAATCTATTCCAGAAATAGATTTGAAGAATAAATCATAAGCTAAAAATTTTAACTTCTCAATTTCTATTTCAGAAATTGGCCAGAAATCAATTTATGTTCCAGAAATCAATTTCTCTATTCTAGAAATTTTGTTATGCGCACCCCTAGAGTGATGCTTTTCCATTTTGGTCCTTAAGAACATGAATAATAATTAACCATTCTCTTAAACCATCTTGCTTTTATTTTCCCTACTGCTTTTGTTCAGAAGAAACAGAAGTGTTTTCTTGTAAACTTGATGTTTCATGCTTTTCAAATCAATTCATTAGAAGTAATGCAGTTACTGTGTTCCTGAGGACGCATGTACGCACATGCACACACAGAGGTTTGATCTAGACTTTTCATGAAAATTGTCATGAAAACTCTAATGCTTTTTACCATCTTGTTTTGAAGGCTTTTTCAACAGTTGGAACACCAGATTATATTGCTCCAGAGGTACTACTGAAGAAAGGATATGGCATGGAGTGCGACTGGTAAGTATTGTGCTCATCCATCGCTGGGCCTTTTTTTTTTTTTAAATGAAGTTTCATTATGACATGAATGTTGACTTCATATTGTTGTCATGTCACAATAGTTAATTTTTATATCTCTGCATTTGTTCTTCCGCAATACATTCACTTTCAGGTAACCAGGTTATATTCCAAATTATGACTTGCACATGCCAAGGGTTTCTTGTCTCTTAATTATGTTTCCAGTCAGATTAATTGTTTCTTGATAAATGTGGAATTTCATTGCATCCTTCCTCGTTCCATTTGTGTTTTGATATCTGGTCCCTATTTATTTAACCTTTCTTGGGTTTCAGGTGGTCACTTGGAGCAATTATGTATGAAATGCTTGTTGGATATCCACCTTTCTACTCAGATGATCCACTAACTACATGCAGAAAGGTAATTTTTTGCGATACTGAGCTTCTATCATTTGGCTATCTGATGTTTAGATACTTGTATGATACTTGCTAGTCTTTCATCATTCCCTTGCAAAAGAAGGATCAGGTGAGAAATACTGGGTTAATTAGTTGTTAATAACCAACTCATGATATCTAAAACCTTCTCTATCGTGAATTTGTAATGCTCACATTCACTTATGTGGAACATCAAGGAGGGAAAGTGAGGAGGTGGCCCCAAAAAAAGGAGGGAATGCTAGGACAGATTTTTTTACACATTTTGCCAATGTTGTCAGATTGTTAATTGGAGAAATCAATTGAAATTTCCGGAAGATGCAAGATTGTCCCCTGCAGCAAAGGATCTCATTTGTCGGTTGCTTTGTGATGCTGAGCATAGGCTAGGTTCTGGAGGAGCAGAGCAAATCAAAGTAATTATCTGAATTGATCAGTCTTTTGGTTTGTCACTTACTCTCTAAGCAAGTTTCATTGTACTAGGCTCATCCTTGGTTCAGCTCTGTCCAGTGGGATAAACTTTATGAAATGGAGGCAGCATTCAAACCAGAGGTCAATGGAGAGCTTGACACTCAGAACTTCATGAAATTGTGAAGTAAAGACTGAACTGTTTCTTTTAATGTCACCGAGAGTACTTTCAGCTTAAGATAACTCCTGTTTGGTAATTTATGAAGACTACCGGCAGAATTACCTTGTTGCATTTTATTTAATTTTATTAGTGCTGCTAAACTGCTAAACTCCTTCCACGTTTTCAGCATTTTCTTTTCCAAGTTTCATTATTATCGATTATTAGAGATTTCTTTACTACATCTGTTTTATAAGTCATTATATTCTATAATAATTACTTGCTTTTTGGATGTTGAATTAGTTGGATCCTCCAACATCTTCAAGAAGTGGATCAGGACCCTCCCGAAAGGTTTGACTGCTTAAACAAACACCTTTTTGTGTTATTTTTATGACCCTCTGCAGTCTTGCCTGTAGTTATTTCCATCTCCTGAATTTTCTGTTAAACTTGTCTTTCATGAGTTCCAGCTGCTTTTGACACCCAAAGATCTAAGCTTTGTTGGCTATACATACAAGAACTTTGATGCCGTGAAGGGGTTGCGTCGTGCTTTTGGTATGGATTCTTGCTTCTTAGTTCATGTTTCATGTTTGCTCTGATTTGTATTCACATTTAGTAGCCTATCAGGTGGAATGTAGCCAGATACATATGCGATAATATATCCTAAATAACCATGAGCAGCTCCCTAGCGTGAGTAGTTCACCAATAATGGCCAAAGATTCAATAGAGTAGAGTGGAATAAGGAGGCAAAAATCAGGAGGAATGATGAGAAGTGTTTGGTAACATTGTTTTGTTGGTTTAGAGTGCCTACTGAGACATGGGACTGGCTATTCTTTCTATAGTAGGTAAGTCAGTTCTTTGAGGTGCACATAACATTCAGAACGCAGTTTAAACAAGGCATTGCTAAAATATGACATTTAAAGTGAAAATGAGAATGCAATTTCGTGTTTCATCAAGAAGCTCAACTTCAAAAATTAGGGCTTGACCTAAAAAATACTTCCAAACTATAGGATCTGCTTTGGATTCTATATTGGCTTTCTGTTGAGTAGCCTTGGGCAAAATGGAGAAAAGCCAAGTAAGGTTTGAGGTGTTACCCCTTTTATTGTTTGGAAAAAGCTTTAGAGAATAGAAGAGGAACAGCCATCATAACTCATGCTGTTGTGCAACTGTTTGTGCCCATAGTTTTTTTATTTTTGGTCGAAATGCCAATAGTTTAGTTGTTCTTGAAACCCATAAACAATTTACCAGGCTTGAGAAGGTCAGCTATTATTGGTCTAGTTAAGGTGATGGAGCTAATGACTACAGATTTTTATTTATTTCTGAGCACTTCATAGATAGCTACAAGTTTGAGGTATTAACCATGCAGCGAGGGGGGAAGCACAAAGATGCATCATTTTTCGTTTCATTGCATCCAAGGGCATGTATTTATCTTTTTGGTATTATACTGGAGGAAAGGTAATGAGGCTCAATGTGGCAAACATAATTTGTTTACTCTTGCCAAGTAAGGAAGAAGAAAGGCCATTCATTAGGTGTATTTTACTTTTATATGCGGATGTCTATACCACTTTTTGTGAGCTGATTTGTTTGGTTATGCATCATTGGAGGATGTTTGCACTCTGTACAAGTACACTCCTGTATGTATCGGGAATAATGTCAGTTGGGTGTTTTATTGAAGTCGCGTGCTTAAATGGGGTTCTTCATCCAATACCATGATTTCTATTTCCTTTGTTGATTATTGACCTCTTGTCTGTTGCATGTAGGTGATCCTAGGGCTCCACACAGTTCCAAGGTGAGCACCAATGAGACGGAGTGCAAATGCTGGAAGCATCAGGCGATGCCATGTTACCAGGAACCAGCATGATGGCAATTTTCTCACGTGCTGCCGTCGCCTTCGCCTCTTTTAGCTGTGGTAGATGAACCGGTGGGCACTAAGGAGGTTTCATTAGAGAGTTTGTATATTCATTCTAGAACAGAGATGGTGATCAAACATGTGCTGACTGCCCAGGTTGGTAATAGTGACACCCTTGCCTTCTCTAGTGGCAGTTTCTGGTACTTCACTACTAATCATGAACTTACCTATTGAGCGTTGCCCTTCTTTTTGAACATCTGAAGTTGTTGGAAGCATCAATGCTATTAAATTTTCTTTCAATGTTGTCTGCATCGGCTTCATCCCCTAATCTTTTTGCCCCACTGTTTCGGGGGACAAGCGATCGGTGATTGGCCCGTTCGATAGAGGTTGGGTCGAAAGTGCATGGAATTTTCTTTTAAATCCCCTAATCCGATGCCGATGATCCTGCTTCAATCGGATGACGGAACGTGAGCTACCGAGCCTTTCGAAATCAAGCATTGGCATCTGCTTGTCTTGTTTGGTTTCTAAAATTGCTGAGCTAAGGCTGCATCATCTTGACTTCACCAAGGGGTGGTTGGGT
The DNA here is from genome assembly GCF_016545825.1 of Eucalyptus grandis. NCBI lineage: Eukaryota > Viridiplantae > Streptophyta > Magnoliopsida > Myrtales > Myrtaceae > Eucalyptus > Eucalyptus grandis. Next base: position 30,944,225 of record NC_052612.1, read on the forward strand.
CATTGGCTGTGTTGACATTATCTTTTAGACATATAGATTGATGGAATCCTCCAGAAGTGGAGAAAGGGTGCCTGGTTGGTCCCAACTCAAAGCAAAATGCTTTTTTTTTTTTCCTCCTCCTTCCTCAGCACGTGAAGCTCAATTAAAGAACCAGGTTGGCAATCCAAAAGAAAGAGAATGACTTCCTCTGTGGTATCAAAGTCGTGGGCGCCATTGGCCAGTTTACAGAACGTGAATCTGACTTTTTTTTTTTTTTTTTGGTTTGTATTTGGCCAAGAAAAAATTGGGACTTTTCGCCGTATTTCCATACTTCATGGGGTCCATGGATCTAGCAAATCTTTCTGTGAAAATGACAAGTTTGGACCAAAATATTAATATATATGTATAAAATACATGTGTGCATACATACATACATAGATATAGTATTTCAATTTACATACCATTTTATTATTTTGCTATTTCCATACTTCATGGGGCCCATGGATCTAGCAAATCTTTCTGTGAAAATGACAAGTTTGGACCAAAATATTAATATATATGTATAAAATACATGCGTACATACATACATACATACATACATAGATATAGTATTTCAATTTACATACCATTTTATTATTATTTTGCTATTTAAGTACTTTTCCTTCAAAATATTAAGGAAAATTGTTGACCTTGAAATATTTAATCCAAAATGACTTCATCTTTGCTGACTTAGATCTAATCAATTAACTTAAGCATTTTGAGACTTACTAGTGACACGAGTCATTTTGATACAGATTCTATATGTATGGGTATTTGGGTCTAGAGTTACGCAAAGAATTGATATGGTATTAAGTAATCTTACCGCTATATAATAATAGAAACACTTTTTGGTTTAAAAAATGCAAAACAAAAGACCTTGGGATCTTTAGCCGTTTTGAATCTCTAGGAGCACCTCAGCTATTATACTAGAATTTGGGGTCAAACTTTGACCAGAGAAGAAGGGTGAAGTTCACTAAAACGTGGAAAATTAAATGCGCCCTTTATTTTTATAAAACTAGGAAACCGCTAAATCACATGAAAATCTGGTGGAAACTCACCTAAAGCGCGATAAGATTGTCACGTAATAAACAAATACTTCCCAACAAATACCTTATATTTTTATATTATTTAGGTCCATCATCGATTTTGCTCGAGTCTATTATCCTTTTCATCTTCTCGCCCTTTTGCCCCTCAATAAATCCAATTAATTACCCCATTTGGAAGCCAATCAGGCCAGGTTTTGACTTTCATTGGAGTCATTCTAGAGCCAAAGCCAAGTCTCTCTCAGCACCCAATATAATACAAATCCAAGTCAAAGGAAAGCAGTGCCTAATTTCGTAAGAAAAGACTGACAATTACATCAAATCTCTTTCTATTTCACTGCAGACGTCGTCACGAGGGGAGCCATGCCTCCCCACCAATCAACTCCCTATCTTTTGCTATAATTAACTTCTAGAAACAGACAGGACCTTTTTCCCTTCGACCCATGGAATTCCTCTTGTTTCCATCTCCTTGTTTAGTAAAAGCAGCAAAAAGCTCCCTTTCAAAAGAAGTTACCAAGAAACTGTTCTAATCAGTCTTTTTCTAAAGTGATTTTGACCGGTGATGGAGTTTTATCTGATTGAGGGCTGATTGCTTGGGCACCATGTGCTCACCAGCGATGGGCACACGCCAGGAGTTTCTTTTTCTCGGGGGTTCAAATTATTTGGGTGCATGTGAGGGGGGGGCAGTATAGATTTTATGACAGTGATAAGAAGGTGAAAATGCCAATAGCAATAACGACATCAATAATAACAAGTGACTCCTCCCTTTTTGTCGATTGGAGTCACGGAGAATTTCTCTTTAAGGGGTCAGTGGCGAGAGAAGATTGGAATAAGAATAATGTGTCATAGACTATATGTGAATTTTCTGGATAAAGATGGGCATGAAAATAATATGAAAGATTTCGTGAGGATGCGAATCGGAAAGTAACAAAAGATGATTGATCAAGATCTCTATATTTATACAATTAACTATTTAAAGTACTTTTTAGATGACATGTCTGCCCGACTTAAAATTTAAACACATATAGAAGAAAATTAAGTTATAAGTCTAGCATAAAAAGAAAGCTGTGAATGACCCACGAGACCCTAAGAATGATACCCACAAAGTTTTCGATTAAGGCGATTAGATTGCATGTCGAGGTTTTTTTTTGGGAATCAAAGCTGGTTCATAGAGAGAAAGGGAAGCATCCTGATACGTTAGATCATACCGGGGAGAGAAAGCGAACCACCCAACGGATTTGACTTGCCCCACAGAAGGAGAAATAGAAGTGAACAGTTCCCATATGAAAAAGAAAAGATGCTTGCTTCAGGAAATTTCACATCTGCCAAAGGAACTCCAGTGCCTGACAATAATGGGCAAAACCTAAACCAAGAGGGAAGATTGTTTTCCCTTCTTTGATTGTGTGCACACAAAAGGCAAAGAAAGGTCCCTTCAAGCAAGGCAAAGGATGGAAATGGACAGAGAGGGACAGGCACAGGGATTGGAGAAAAAAGCAAAAATGGGATGAAAATGGGTGGAGATGCTTTAACTTGCTCTTCCAGATCCGACACGTGTAACATATCTCTCTCTCTTTCTCTCTGGACACACGCACTCTCTCTCTCTCTCTCCTGGGTCTCCTCTTTTCTCCGTTTTAATATCTTCCCTTTAATTATTTCACCCGCTGCTGCTTCAGTTCCTCTGTGGTTCCTTTCCCTTTCAGTTCTTGAAAAAAGAGAAAGGAGTGAAAGTTGAGTTCTTTTAACTGTTGTGATCGTATTTGAGCTGTTGTATTGTGATTCTTGGCAACGTCCGAGCCTGGTTGCGTGGTTCTTCCCTGAAAGCTTCTGGCTTTAAGATTTCAGATTTTAGAGGTCTCTGCAAGAGGTGTAGAGAGAGAGCGCGGAGGAGGCGCTTTTTACAGTTGAAGAAATTTGGTAGCAAGTCTTTCTTTGCCTTTCCTACAAGTTCCTTTTCTCGTTTAATTGTGATACATATATGAGAGATAGAAAAGAGAGGTTAGAGAGAGAGAGAGAGAAAGAGAGAGAGAGAGTGAGAGAGAGAGAGAGAGAGAGTCAATTTGCAATAGGTTGAAGTGGGTTGCCTCAGATCCAGGGAACTCAAGTAGTAAGAGGAAAAGGGCATATCTTTTAGGGTTTCCCTGTGATTCTTGGGACTTCTACCCTTTCTTGGCTCACTTTCTCATGACCCTTTCGCTTTCTCTTTCTTGTGTTTGGAGATAAGTGGTTGGTTTCAATTATCGGGTTTTGTTCTGCAATCCTTGCTTTTGAGGATTTAAGACCATCCTTTCTTTTCTGGTTATTTCGCTTTCATTGTAGTTGATGGATGTGGATAAAGAAGACTCAGAGAAGGAAGTTGATAAGGCTTTATTAGAGGTCTACCGTACCTGTCTGGTTTAAATTCTCTACAGGGCCAGATATAATTACCCTTTTGCATTTCTCAACACTTTTCACCAACTTCAATGTCGGCAAGCATGGACTAGCTTCTTCTCTGGTGTTGGCTCTTGGGCATGGAAAATGGACAGTTGAATGGTGCAGATGATCTTTCTGAATATTTCTTAGAGTGATGAAGTTGATGATTTAGTTGAAAAATGGAAGGTTGTTTGTTTTCTGAGGGTTTTGAGGGAGACTTTTTCTTTGTTTGGGCTAAGGATTTTGATGTAGGAGATGTCTCTGGCGGATTTGGTGCTATTTAGAGTAGATAATTCTGGCTCTGATCATACAAGAAGGGTAAGCGACATGGACATGTCAAGGTTAAATTTGATGGCGAATACTTCAGGTTCACTGTCCGATTCTGTGATGAAGGATACAACAGAGGTGGTTTCTGGTGAAGAAGATGACTCTAGCTGTGGTGATTTGGATAATGAGGTTAGGATTGTAGCAGTGTCAGTTCCAGGAGAGGAAAAAAGGTAACGAAATACCTTTGCTGGATATGATGACTGATGACAAAACTGACTGGATGGCTACTGGTGATGTGATTGCCCAGGAAAGTGAAGATGATTCCTTATCATTGGAGGGTGATCGATTCCTTGATAGTTCGTGTTCTCTTTCAGTGACAAGTGAGACTAGTAGCTTATGTGCAGAAGATTTCCTAATTGTTGATGCTAATTCTGAAATAGAAACACCTAGGTGCTTAGATGTTGAGAAGAGTGTTTGCAGTGTCAATATTCTTGCCAAAGGGCGCCTGAAGTGGAGGAGGTGAATGTAGAGAGAGAGATGACCAATGGACCTCTCTGTTGCAGTAAGCCTCGAGGAAGATGTCAGGAGCAGTTTGAGTTCCCAATCTTCCGCTGTTGTAGTTCAGTTGCCCCAAGGCAAACAAGTGAATGCGACTGTTGGGCGAAGTGTTTTGAGGTGGAATGTGGCCCTTTGGGGATTCACTTCGCTGTGCGGCAGAAGACCTGAGATGGAAGATGCAGTCAGGGTGTGCCTCAGTTTCTAAAGATTCCTATCCAGATGCTGGTTGGTGGTCCAGCCCATGATGGCATCAGTGATTATGTGAGTGAGCAGACTGCTCATTTCTTCGGAGTTTATGATGGACATGGAGGTTTGCAGGTACTTCATTTTTATGTTTTTTATCTGAATAATTGTCTTTTTTGGAGTATTTTCTTAAAATTTTTAGTAACCAACTTATAAAAAGAAAAAAATTGTACCTCTACAATTTTTACTTATTGATTGTTTGTTCATTTTTAGGTTGCGGATTACTGTCGAGCGTGTTCATTTGGCATTGGCTGAAATAGAGTGCGTCAGGGATCACTTAACTAATGGCAATTTAATGGATGGTTGCCAAGAATTATGGAGGAAGGCATTCACAAAGTGCTTTGTTAAGGTTGATGCAGTCAGCGGCAAATTCAGCACTGAACCTGTTGCCCCGAGACAGTTGGCTCTACTGCTGTTGTTGCGATGATCTGTTCATCACATATAGTTGTGGCAAATTGTGGAGATTCCAGAGCAGTTCTTTATCGTGGAAAAGAACCCATTGCACTTTCAGTGGATCATAAGGTAGAAACCTCCTACTGAGCATCTACATGATTGAAGTGTGTTGTTTTTTTTAATTTCATTTTGGTTAATCATGCTTTGGCAGCCAAATCGGGAAGATGAATATGCTAGGATCGAAGCAGCCGGAGGAAAAGGTGATTCAGTGGAATGGTCATCGTGTCTTTGGTGTTCTGGCAACAGGGTCATTGGTAAGAAACTTTTTCGTAGCCTCTTTTTGATATTATATTTTCCTGTAAAAAGGGCTTGATTTGTCTATTTGATTTTTCCTGTTCCCTCGGTCTCCCACTTTAGATGGGACTTGAATTACCGACTTTTTCTCTTAACATGATCATGATGTTGAAGAGCTAACCTGTGGAGGAAGTCTGCGTATCAATATGGATCTAATGGCTATACTCAGCTTGTTTAGTTAGGAAAATAAATGTGATCCTATCCTAGCAAAATGTCCCTTTACTTGCTGGCAATAAGTTGGAGTTCTTGTGATGATAATCTCTATATTTGATCCAGTCTCTCCTTCTTTACATGTTTAGGCTAAAAGTATGTCCAAAAAATTGATAGAGAACTCTTTCTGTGTTGAATGTTGAAAGTAGAAACCATCCAGTGCCATATCAAAGGTCCATCAAAATTTATGAGCTTACGTTGTAATAAGTGTCTACTGTTTACCTGTGACCCCAGACTTTGTTTGGTCTTAGTCTTGTTATTCTTTTTTTAATCTCGTCTTGCGAAGACAAGGGCCGCTAGATATTGTCCTCACTCTTTGGAATTGACTTTGTTCTGGCTCCACTCTGTTAATTGAGCATCTCAACTCTTCAAATTTTCTTAGGATTCTCTTCCGTGGAGTTCTGTGTTTTAGTCAATGTTGATTGTCTTGAAGGAAGTTTATTGGCTTCCTTTCCAGTTATAAATTGATTTTCACATGCTTTTGGTTGGGAGTTCCGATTGGAGGATCATTTGTGCTCAATCTTTCTACTCTGAAATATGAAATTTCATATTCATTCAGGATTCTGCAATACTAGAACTTGACCTAAGGTCATAAAATGACCATGAATTGACACAATCTAGTGGTCAGATAGATGTGAAATCCCAAACAGATATGTGTGCTACCTGATCGATTACTGAGTGGGACTATCTTTTTGGGCTGTAGGTGATAGATACCTGAAACCTTGGATCATCCCAGAACCAGAAGTGGTGTTCGTTCCCCGAACAAGGAAGACGAATGCCTTGTTTTGGCAAGTGATGGTTTATGGGATGTGATGACAAATGAGGAGGCATGTGATTTGGCTCGAAAGAGATTACTTCTATGGCACAAGAAGAATGGGGTCTGCATCTTCCCAATAAGGGTGAGGTGGTGGACCCCGCAGCTCAAGCGGCAGCTGAGTACCTCTCAAATGTGCTCTCCAAAGGAAGCAAGGACAACATCACAGTGATCGTTGTAGATTTGAAAGCTCAAAGGAAGTTCAAGAGCAAGACATGATTCGTATACCGGCTTCTTAATATTGATTCTTGTTCTTTGACTGTAGTATATAAAGCTGCGTAAGGTCGGATAAGTTAGCCCTATGTTTTTATCCCGGAGCTTTACGATTCTGAGTATTGTTCTTAATGTACTGCGGGAACATGCTCCTTGCTACACACTGCCTATTACTGGCTTCTGTACATGGCAGCTAATATTGGTTGTAGTGACTGAGATTGTGATGACCTCGCTGTTTTGACATTGCGAGCAATTACATTCATCATAGTTGGGTAGATCTGGAGGGTTTAACGAGGACTTTGTGTTATGTTAATAATGTGTGGTACATGAATTGAAGACGAATTCTGATGCTGAGAAATAGCCTGAAATAGGCGGATACCTCTTCCCAGAGTTTTCACAATCTTCCATGTTCACAATGGCATAGTTTTAGGTTACTTTGCGAGTGCAGAGAAAGATAAGCTCAACTAGTTAATTTTTTCGATGTTTTAGCAGTGCTCATCTGCAATAGAACACCATATTAAGTTTCTTGCAGTGCAAGCCGTAGAGAGTACCCATGCACTGTTGTATTACTGGATTTGGGCAATGATAGTTTTTGCCAGTCATCACTGGCTAATCAAAGGGTAAAAGAAGCACTGGGCTCGGCTGGACTTCATAGAATTTGCTCATTCCTCCAGAGGATGTACGTTCGAGAGTGGCAAAATTTACGCTTTGGGGGTAGTAGCAGAATGGATTGAACATTCAGACACTTGAAGCATGAGCATGTTTATTACATTCACAAATATTGAGATAAGTTAAGCATAGACAAGGATAAAATATCACTTTAAATGTTTTCCTTACAAACCATTAAGCATCAAACCATAAAAAGAGAATCTAGCTCTACCCATATAACAGCTCATCCACCGTCTCGGCAAAATTTTCTTCGTTCTGAATGCTTTGAACCCAGTGTGCATTGATGTTCACCCGCTCGATGCTCTGCTTCAGTGTCCGTGCAATGGAAGACTGCGAGCAGGTTGCAAAAGAAGTCCTCCACTTCCCTGGCTTTCTCAAATGATGCAAACTAGACAAGTGATGAAAAGCAGGGTCAACTCAAGGAATTGACCACGTTCGTTGCATAACGACAGAAAGAAAGGGAAAAATACCGTATCGAAGAACATTAGCATGCAGTCTAGAAAACACACAACTTTTGCCATGAGTACAGAGCTAACTATTCGTTCGCTTTTACTGAAAAAATCCTTCCCCCTTTTAAGATGTTTGAACCCACACGAACCCACGGGCGCGCAAGTGATGGGATGACATACCAGTGAGACAATTGAACTGACAAACCGTCTGATGAGAACCCCAGAACCCCATGTTTTTGCAATGTACTCCCAATTTTTCCTGCATTCAATGATTGATCTATTAGAGAGAAGAATGCCACATTAGATAAGGCAGAAGGCATCCAAATATTATAGGGCAAAAGCAAAACTCTTGAAAAACCAGAAGCAGCAACAAAAAGAATCGGAGAAGTTACAAATGCTCTCAATTCTTCGTTTCAATTGTAGTTTTGCAATAAGCCAGCAACAATCTATGTTGTATCAGCTCAAATCAAGGGAAAGCATCATTGGCTCGTTTAGGTAAAATAAATAAGAAGTCAATGTGGTCCGCTGGCATTAATGGAATTACCTTCAGCCAATTCCAAGCGGTTTCGCGTCCTTCAACAAACTGCAAGCCCAAAGACAGCATCTTGACTGCGATCCTAATTAACAGCAACAGCGTGAAATTTTAGTTTCTCCCTTTATGATCGAACAATAGGTGAACTGAATTCTCTGACCCCTCTTCAACTGTAACAACTCCTGATTGCAAACTAACTAGTCACCTACAGCAATCACAACTACAACAGCAACTCTCTTGTCTTGGCTCTTCCCAAAAAGGAATTCAAACACGACAATCAACTGCCTCTCTGGAAACTCGTGGGCTAAGATTCGTAGTTGAAGAACCGCATCAAACCACAAGCGAAAGAAAGAATAAACAAACCGCCTGGTCAAACAAAGGCGCAGGAGGAAGGTGGAAAAATACAGTTTATCATCGGCAACGCGGGACATGCGGAAGATGCAGCAAGCACCATCGAAGAGGTCGGTAAAGCAGAAGGAATGTCGAAAACGGGCGGACGTTTCCGAGAGATAATAAAACGGGCGGTACCGTGCCATGAAAGTAAAAACAACGCCAAGAAAAAGCCGCAAGCAAAGAGGAAGGAATCAAACAGCTTTGTGGGATCTGAAAGACAGGGGAAGACGAAGTGTGATGGGGAAGGGAGGACGACGACGGGGGCTCCACTCGGTGAGCTGATTTGGCGAACTTTCAACCCACTCCGACACGTGTCGCACGTCACGCCACGTCAGCTTCGCGCTGGATTGAAAGATCGTCTAGCATCACGCGGGCAAGTGAATAAAGGTTCGATCTTTTTCGTCCATTTGGCGAGACGGGCCGCGCGAATCGTGTACCAAGATCACCAGATATTAATGACCCCTTTATTTTACTGTCGATTCTATCTGCCGCCTCATTTAATTAATTAATTAATTACTACAATCGTCACTAATCTTATGCATGTACAAGGTTCCGTGTGTCTGTAGAAATAAGCTCCCGATTTAATATATTCTGGTCAATTTAAACACCCTTCTCGAAAGAGATTGAAAGTCAAAGTCGCGTCGAGACACCTTCTGGATGGCATGTCTTCCCAGCGACGAAAATACGAAACGGACAAAGAGAGCCAAAGACATGTCCGACCCAAATTTGCTTTCTTTTAACAAATTAGTGGACTATTCAATTTTTTTGAAATTGCGCCTATTGTCCTTGTCTGGACATAATTAACTTGCATTGAGACTCGGGCGACCATGAAGAAAAGTTAGCGACCACGTAAGAATAATGATAGCTATAGATATGGCTAATTAAATAAAACTCCTTAATTTTCTGTATTAAAAGTACTAATGATGTTGAGAAATTGCTAGCTTGCGAAATTTTTCAAACGAAAATCACTGTCCGCGTTGAAATTAATATTGTCTTTCAGCCTACAAGTCACAAGTTGTTCTCATCTAGCGTCTCGCCAAGAGGGGGTGGTAGGTGGTTGCTTGCTACGTTGACCAATAAAAAAAAAGAATTATTATTTTTGTTGGGAGTGTGAAAGTATAATGATGGAGCTTTCATTACGTCGCTAATAATAATATTAAAGATGTTTATATTTTCAAAATATTATTAATGGCGACCCCAACAAGTGGCAGAATGGGAATATATATGTGGTCTAATTTTTTGCATCCGATGGGTTTGGGTTTAAAGTCTCCATGGAATGAATGCGCTTATCTTGATTTTGTGGAGTGACCATACTGGCATACTCGAACTTTCAATACCCCAACAATGCTACTCGATACTGGATGGGATGACTTTTTGTACGTCTCTCTCTAAATATATATCGTATGTTCCTTTATTTTACAAAAATAAAAGTAGATGATTAAAATATTTATCTACAAATATTTGTTTTAGCACTTGCAAAAAATAGTCAACGGAAATGTTTTCAAAATAATTCATGTTTAGACATTTTTGTTGATGAAGTTATATCGCATTCATTTATTCCTGTAACCTATATAAGTAATCATTTTGAAAAAATGTTTACCAGATTCAAATTTTCCATGAAAGAAAGGCACCTCTTTAGGGCTTCCATCCTCTTTTCCAAAATTTGTAACATCACCATTGCATCCATGCGTGTATTCTCCAACCTCCACAACTGGAATACACATATTCTCGTGATTCTTCTCCTCCCCAATTTTGGAAGGATTCTCTGGTGGGAATTTCAAAAGAAGCTGTAATTTGAAAGGAACCTCTCATAGCCGTAGTCTCGTCCAAATGTCTCGTGCTATCAGTGTGTTTCCATCGTCTGGAGTTTCATGGAACAAACTTAAATTATGTCTAATTACGTTGATCCTGCGGGATTGACTGGTGCAATTTCGAAGTCGACGCACGCATAGCATACCCACTGATGGGATCTAGTTGTTCACATCGAACCTCCGCATCCTAAGTTGAATTTTCTGCTGTCAAGCTCCTAGCTAGTTATTACATTCTGCTAACACCAAGAAATAACCAGCTCTTTTAAATTGACAAATGGAGGTTCGGTCAGTTAGTTGAGTTTCATTAATGTGATCGGCATGGTTATCGATGAATGCCCGACGGGGTTACGGATGACTATAATATATGGCTCTTGACAACTATATAATAAAGTTATCAATAAGCGATGAAGTGTGGTTGATTGAGGATGATTGGTCAAAGAGAATGCTTTAGGCCATTAAACATTGACGACTGGATGGCATGAATATTGACATCTAGAAAGAAGAATCGTCGACGGCTACATGAACTCAACATCGACAAGTGGCTGAAGGGTGTTCAACAAGGTTTATCGACAAAGCAAGCAAGGTCTTGGCTATTCTGAAATTTAGCTAAGGGTTGGAAGCAAGGGAGAACATGAGAAAAGAATTGTTTTTGGAACATAAATTTATTTGATAAAATTATTTCATTTTTTATTTATGAAATATATTTTTAACTCTAAAAATATATTTTGAACAGAAACTAGAAGTAAAAACTATTCTCTATTTCTAAAATATAAATGTGAAATAAAAACTCTTATCATTGTTCATCCTCACTACTCACTATTAGTCATTGTCCACCGTCCCCGTGCCGCTACTCTACCGGCTGTGCACCGGCCTCATCCATTGTCCACATCCACCGTTGCACCATCACTCCTTGATTGCCGTTTGTTGACCGTTGTTCATCGTTCGCCACCCCACCACTATTGATCGCCCCGCCGTCGTCGCCATCCACCGGTCATCAACCATTGGCCATCATCCGTTGCCCGTGTCGTTATTAAACTAATTTTTATTTTGGGAATATAAATTTTGTATCGTTATCAAACTCGTATTTTTACTTATAAACTTATTTAATAATAAAAAAATCATTTTTTTAGAAATTAATTTTTGACTAAAATTATTATCATTCACATCCTTAATGATGGTTGAGTAATCCAGTAATGAGATCTCCATGTGAAAAAAGAGTTGGAATCTAGGAAGTGCAATTATTACCCTACTTATAGGCCTGTAATTTTGCAGATCATCATCAATAACATATTTTCTCCATTTACTTTTCTCAGTTTGTTAATATTGTTGCCTTTTCAGTATTTTCATCATTTTACAACCGCTTACCTTTAACTTTGCTCTTCATCTTTATCGTAACACCAGTTGAATTCTCAGCCAAATCACTCCTAAACCCGTCTTGCAAAAATAAAAAAATCACGATTTGAGTCGATACTTATTTTTAATGAAAACGTCTTTTTTGCACGGCCGGTGGGAACGTTATGGTTCTATTTGATGAAGCGCAACAGCAGGGACATGGAATTGACAAGAACCTGACAATGCCAGCGGCAAGAACCATTCATCGCGTCAAGGCAATGATAGGGCTGTGCTTTCTGACTCGCCAGCTGCTCGAGCGTCGGCAGAGCAAAACCCATGTGAGAATGTCGATGTTCCAAAGCATCTCACGCAAGAACAAATGAGGGAAACACCAAACTCGTCCATGGTGGCTACCATGAGGAGGTTGTTCAAGGAGCAACAAAATAATATGGACAATTACATTGTGAGGCACATTTCCGACGTGATTAGGATGATGATTGTTAATGCGGTCGACACGTCATTTCTAGGCCTAGGTTGTCATCCAACCAGGCCTTCCCAGTTCAAGGAAATCCAACTGCTCTTGGGTATGTCCCTTCAACTTTTGCTCAGTTTAATAATGTTAATAATTTAGGCAAAGTAATTCCACCGCCTGTGAGAATTTTATGAAGGCTTGAACCTTCCGGCCAAGATCAATATTATGCAAATGCGGTTGGTGTTGTTAATGGAAATAATAAAGTTAATCCTGCTCAAGCTAACCCAAATAAATAATAATAATAATTTGACAAATCGATTGTTCTACAAAATATGCCTTTGCCAAATGTGGACAATATTAGGCCAGTAGGACCAATACCAAATTCGATAATGTGAGGCCATTTGGTGTTGCAATTCCACTAAATGTAGGAAATATTTTAAAATGATTGTTTGTATTACTTAGAAAAAATAATTATCAGAAAATGTTCTTATCAAAACTAACAATTTATATTTAAACATCTTCATTGATGAAAAAAAATTTCATGTATTTATTTCTGTAAGTTATATAAGTAATTATTTTCAAAAAAATATTTTCTAGATATCTGATTTTCGGCAACGGAAAGGCGACTCTTTAGGAAAGTTCCATTCTTTTTCAACCAATGATAATCCAACAGCGATTGCAGGCATCCAACGACTGTCCAACCTCTACAATTGGAATATGTGCATCACTTTATAATGGGAATTCGTGCTTCTTCTCCCTTTTCTGAAAGATTCTCTTGTGGAAATTTCAAAAGAAGTTGTAATTCGAAGGGTGTATGCCATGACACGGTCACTGATTTACATCATATTCACCAAAGATGTTATCCATATTTATTTAATTATTTCATATTGGATAGGAAAGCACCTAAGCCTAACAGGCGTATTGTGGACGACACACCAATCTGCTAAGTACTATAGCTGCTTCTCCACAACCACCTTTCTCTCAACATGATTGCAAACGAAGACAGAGAATTGCGTACATAAGAGGAGGGAACAAACCGAACCACCTGTCCTGATCAGAACAATTGAAGAAAGAGAATGGTGGCTAAGCAAGACCTAGGGACTAGCTATTGAATTTAAGGCAGTTTTCAAGGATGTTAAACCAACTAAGAAATGCTGCAAAGCAACGCAAACATACTCGTATTGCAACACTTGGACGTCTGATGCGTGAAGGCTTGGCATGTGAACTCTCGCCTCTCTCATAAGATTTTAAATCATTGGGATTGGATTCAACCTGATATTGCTCTCACTTGCTTCAGAAGGAGCCCTATCTATCTCTTGCCAAGAATATGGTAGGTCCGGAAGTCACGCCAGTGTGGGGCGCAACCTTATTAGAGAGATTCCCAAACCCTACGACTCTGCTTAACAGAGTTTGCTTGTAAATGGAAAGAAGAAGGACGACGATCTCGATAGTGACCGAATTCTTGAGATCCCCAAGGAGGTACTGACACCGTGTCTTTTTAACGTGTATTCAATATTCATCATGAACTGCATAATCTAGAATGGAAAGATTAGCTACATCTACATATGCAAAGGAGTCACTTGATCAGCTCCGATGACCGGCTCTTTGTGAAGGAGTTTCCAGCTCATTGAGTAGATTGTCAGAGGAAGTTCGTTGGCGGTGCACATAACTGTCCCTTGGCTTCTTCGCAGCTTTGGATCCATGAGCTGCACTCGGCACGTGATCAGCATATGACGAAGAAACGCTTTAAAATGAACTTTTGGGAGGCAGCGAAGCATTGCCGTCCCTTTGGAATTCGCCATAGCCAACTAGAAGCAGACCCTACCAATAAAAAAGCAAAAAAAAAAAAAAGTGGAAAGCCAAGACCTCAAACTATTACTAAGAGACCATTTAAAGAGTGAAAGACAAGAAATATGGCAAAAGTACAACACACGTGCCAAAACTTGGCATGAGAGATATTTGAGTGTTAAAAGTTATGAAATGTATATTTAAGTGCTATATATTTTGAAAAATTGGGATATTTGAGTACTAAATCTGACGAGTCTAGCTGAAAATCTTATGTGGTAATTTTTTAATAATATAACTTACTTACGTGGCTCGCCAAAAAGCTGAATTAGTAAAGAAAAGCCAAAACGACGTTATTTTTGTCTATTTTTTAATTTTAATATAAATATTAATTAAATTATTATTATTATTATTATTTAAAGGAGATGAAAATTGCACAAGGCGAGGGCTTAGCCCTCGCTGCCGCCTCCCGATAGCAAGGGCCTACAAGCCCTCGCCTCGATCTTGGGTGAGGGCTTGTAGGCCCTTGTCGCTAGTCGGCCTAGGTCGCCGAGCCTTACCATCGTTGCCTTTCCTAGTGATAGTGGAGAGACGGTGACTAAGGCTGAGCCCTTGCATTTTGCAAATTTCATCTTTTTTTAAATAATTAAACTAAATTAATATTAATATTAATATTACAATTCAAATCCCACGCACGGCATCGTTTTCGACTTATTTAGCTATGTCAGCTCAAAATGATGTCGTTTCACACTTATCTTGCCGGAAAAATGCCACATCAGCATTTTAATCGAATTTTCTTGCCATTAACACTTAATTAATCCATTTTGCTTTGATCTTGACATTTAAGAGCGTATTTGGTAACATTTTTGCTCTTGGGAACAATTTCGATAAAAATAATTCTTTTTGATTGTTCCAGAATAATTTCTAAGCATTTCAAGCAGTTTGGTAATCGTCTAAAATTTCAATTCCTAAAATAGAATTGCATTTGCACCGTGTTCAAAATTTCTACTCAAAATCATTTTCTTTTAAATTTTAAATAATTTTATTACTTTTTCCTTTTTTTCTTCTTTTCTTTTTTCCCTTTCTTTCTCCTATTCTTCTTCTTCAAGTGGTCGGTCGTCGGTCGGCCTGCGGCGGCCAGGCCAAATGAGGGCGCAAACCTCACTAGAGGGTTGCGGGCCCTCGCGAGGCCGACCCTCATCGCCGAGCCTCGTCGATAGCTAGACAAAGCTCAATTGAGCCATGGTTGGGCTTGCCTCCGCCGAGCTCACCGAACCTCACCTTGGCTTGGCGAGCCTCGGCAAGCTCGCTTGACCCCAGTTGCCGTGCCGCGGCGGTGGGCGGCATACGGCAACCATGGCGATGGTAGATGAAGAAGAAGAAAAGGGAAGAAGAACAAGAAAAAAATAAAAAGAGAAAATATGAGCTTGATTCTAGAATTGTTCTAGAATAAAAATCAACTTTTTATTTTATTTTGGGAAAAAGCAACCAAAACCCCAAACTTTCTGCTCGAGTATTGATTTCTGCAAACTTTATTTTGTGACATGAAAAGCCACACACGTTGTTCATTGTGACACGTTGCAAGTGGGGTATTTCGTCTTATTTTTTATGTTTTTTTCTTTTTCTTTTTCTTTTTCTTCCTCTCTCTTCCCTCGGCCATGGTGGGCCGGCGGAGGAAGCTGGCGTCCCGGCGAGGGCTGCCCTCCGGCGTTGGGCGGTCGCCCTCGCCGCGTCGGCGAGGAGGCCCTCGGCAGGTCGGACCGAGGGCCTCCCTCGCCGGCAGCCGACAGGGTGCCCTCGCCCGGTCCTGGCAAGGGGTGCCCTCGCCGGCGTCGGGCGGGTGCCCTCGGCGTCCAGGTGCCTCGCCCCAGGCGAGGAGGCCCTCGTCAGCGTCAGCGAGGAGCCGCCCCCTCACTGTCGGGCGAGGAGGCCCGCCGGCGCGAAAGAAGCTGTCCTCGCTGCGTCGAGCGGGGAGCCCTCGCCGGCGTCGGGCGAGGGTGCCTCGCGAGATATGGCGAGGAGGCCCTCGCTCGACGCCACGACGAGGCGGCCTCGCCGGACGCGGCTTCCCTCCATTGGCTTCGCCATGGCCGGCGGAAGGGAAGGAAAAGAAGAAAAGAAAAAAAAAGGAAAAAAGTTTTTAAAAATAAAAGACCAACGCCCATATGATTTAGGGTAAATGTGTCACACAAATGAAAGTTTAGGATTTTTGTGTCACAAATAAAAGTTTTGGGGGTAAATGTGTGGTTAGCAAACTTCGGGGTTTTCACGTCTGAAATAAAGTTCGGGGTAAATTGTCACTCGAGACAAGAAGTTTGCCCAGGGTTTTTGGTGGCTTTTTCCCTTTTATTTTTGATTCTATTCCAAATTTACTTTCGGGAACAAAGAATAGAAATTTGTTCTTGAAAATAAAAATTTTAGAAACACGATTTTGTTCCAAAACTACTTTCAAGAACAAAAGAATATAAATTTTTTATTTGGCCGGTTCTAAACAAGGGACATTTTCTAACTTGCACTAAAATATCCCTATCTGCCAAGTTTTGGCACTTTCGAGGGATCGGTTTTTGCAAGAAATAAAAATCCAACCATAACCTTCATGATCGGTCTCTTGTTAAATCAATACAAAGTATCCTCCTATGCATGAGCAAATTGAGCAAGGCCAAGTATCCTATCAATAAATTCAATGGAAAAAGACTCCTACAACAAGAAAGAGATAGGGGAGTATCTATTTTATGGCTCTGAACTTACTATGACACAAGCATAAGGTTATTATGAATTTTCAAACTTCCCTAGAGAGGTATTGGCTAGAGCTTAGACTCGCAAAAATCATTTACAAGCAAGATGTATGAATTTGGTGATACAGATTATATCTACAAAGTGCCAACAAATGAATCACACGCTCCAAATTAATGGTGGACTCACAGGCACTCCTAAGTAACCAACCTTTAAAAAATAGAAAAATTAGGATGTCAAACATCACCACAAGGAAATAGGGATGGCTCACCAGGGCCAAAGTGGGGCACACGGCTTTGCCAAAGATCCTATGAGGGCTGCGACACCCTCGCCAAATCTGGGCCACATCGTCGACGACGGCATTGTGACCCTAGTAAGATCTAGGTGGGGCATGCCCAAATACGGCAAGGGTAGCGACACCTTGTGCTGATGACAGCCCTTGCCTGTAGATGGAATTTGAACTTGAACTGTTGACACTCAACCATGGGGTATTTTACAGTACCTGATGTTGCAACAGACACGATTGAACATTAGGCTACTTCGATGCTTAGGACAGGAATAAAGAGACTATTGCCAGCCGCAATCTTCTCCTGTCAAACCATGTTACTTATAGATTTGATAAACTACTTCAAGAATCGATTCGATAACTGGAGATTCTACGCTACAGTAAGATTTTATATGCTAACTTTTAGACATCAGCTTCATGGAACTAAATATGGATCTTATCCAGAAACACAAAAGCCAAGGTTCAGGAAATGCTCATTTTTGAGGATCTAGCAGAATGAGCATACTTCAGCAGTCAAGTGATGTGACATGCCATTGGTAGCAACGTCAGTAGGAGCTTCAAAAGGCATTTATCTAGGACATTCTCACAAGCTCGAATAATAGAAATGTCAGCCATATCTTAATTTGATTCATCTTAGTGGCATACATGTCGGAAAAAAGAATTCCCAGCCGCGAAATTCCAGACCCAGTGCATGGCAATAACGTTGGGCACTCGCTCCCCACCGTAGCGTCTCCCCCCTCTTGCTGCCCCAAAAAGATCCTCTATTTAACTTAAATAACTTTACGGATCTATACATTATAATTATTTCTAAGAAGCTTCATTCATGAAAATAATGAGTTGGTATATAAAGCAATGTGGATATTGAAAATGCAGCAACTTTAGTCTTAACAAAGATAGCAAAACTATGCAAAATATCTGTTAAATTTATCTCTCGGACGAAAATAAGTTTATCCATATCTTAAAGCATTTGTTGTTGTCCTATAGGCAAAGCCTGTTGGAGTTGGAAACGAATCAAATGGATCAAGACATTTCTCGCTCAAGCAAGCAGTCTGCTAGCCTGGACCAGGAGCTCCGTTCGTTTCCTCATTTTCACAATAGAAGGTAGCCAAAGTCAGTCCCGGCAATGGAGGCCGAAGAAGCATCAGCCAGGTTTCGCGAGCCCGACCTCAGATCTCTTTTCCGTCTTTCTTATTTGTCAAGAGATTCGCTTGCCTTTCAGGAGAGATGGGCATATTTCCAGTTCAGTCTTTAGCTTCGCTCGGCAGTGCCGTTGACCTTATAGCAGGGCAGGGAAAGTGGCCGATCACCTCATAACTCACCTCTCTCTTAGCCGCAGTCTCCTTTCAAATGATTCATGCTATCCAGGGTCTTTCCATCATTTTGACTTACATAGAGCAAACTTAAACGAGGTCTAGTTACATCAATCCTATGGAATTTTGATTTTTTGGTCGAAATCCTATGCAATTGATTGGTACAATTTCGAAGTCCATGGTCGCATAATATTAACTTATACCTATATGCACTAATGGGACCTACTTGTTAACATCGTAACTCATTTATCCTTAGAGAAATTTTTTTTCTGTCAAGCTCCACTTGTAATACAAAGTGGTAGCTAGTGACATTTTGTAGTGGCAAAAATACAAGTTGCACCTACTACATGAGTGGCAATCCAAGGAATGGATAGCTTATGCAAAATGTCTACCCGAAGACGATTGGTTTCAATAGGGAGGCAATTTAGTCATAGCTGAGGTGTACTGGGACTCTCACAAGCTGCTAACTAGTCCATGCTCTGTTAGCGTTGGTAATGGAAGTTCTGGCTCTGCGGGAAGGGTTGTCGACTATGGCTAAGATACGATGACAGGGGACCTCACAAACTGAAACGAGCGAGGGGATGGTAGATCTGCGCGTGCTTATCTTGACTGACTCCTTATCAGCTGCTGAAATGATTCTGGGCCAGACAAAAAGCCCGTGGGCTGTTCACTCACTGTGAGGATTGTCGTACGCTTGTGGCCCCGTTTGCATGGTGCTTCGCTAGCTCACTGCTTCAGAGATTAAAATCGAGTTTCAGGAGTCAGTAGCGAAGGCCCATCGGGCAGAATTCTCTAATCTCGATTGGATGACTAATCCCCTCTCTCTCTATGGTTTTTTATTATGTTTTGATGCGGAACTTACGCATCTCAAACTCCAAGCTAGTAATGAAAGTTATGATCGTTATTGACAAGGAAAAAACATCACTGAAATACCCAATGCCGGGATGCGACCCGACCCTCTAGCATTTATTGAAGAGTTTTACTCATCCCAATTGGCATATATAAAAGACAAAATAGTTTCTCTCACGATCATAGAAAAAGATGTTGGAGTTATAATTCACTAACTATTTAGCAATTTAAATCAACGTTTAACAAATCTATTGGTTCACTTCAATTGCTTGCATCCAAACTCTCTGTCTTCTTGGATTAATATGAGCGAAGATTATAATCAATATTCACTCACAAAAAGAACAATTAAAATGATACTAACTACATGAAATATCGCAAAGTTATAGTTTCTGACATTACCACCATACAATTAATACATTCAGTAATGCGTATTTATAAACGCATGAAACCCAGAAGCAATAATAAAATGCGCGCATTCTTTGAAAATCGATCGTATCATTCTGTAACAGTTGTATCGATATGTAAACGAAATTGATAAATGCAATTTTCTCGGCATTTATTAAACACTCAAATAGAAAAATTATAATTTTGCAACATTATTGATTTTTTCCCCGATATAAACAATCTTAACCAAATACTTTCTCATTGATCCTACTCAAGATAAGACACAGACCGGCTCCTAAAAAAATAGGATAGCCAGCAACACCACAAGACCCAGCGTCAATCACGGCAGGGTCGTTCGTTGTCAGCCATGTCCGACAATAGATCTTTAAGGACGGAGTGGGCACTTGGCAAGCGACCACTGCGTGCGCCATGCCCTTCCCAGTCACAAATTCCCTCCTCCTTCGCTGCGGGTATCGATAATGGCGGATGTTGGAGACAAAAGACAAGCGCATCGACGAGGACACGGCACGACAGGACCAACACCCATAAACCAGCAGCGCCCATCGCACGAACCCGGGCAAAACCATTCGTCCCCAGGCAATGACGACACCGTCGATGACGCCCCCCCAATCAAGAATCCCAATTGCTTCATCTTAGATTATATAAAACCACGTCCCTTCGCAATATTTCTATTTCAACATCCAGCTGGTAATACAAAAATTCTTGGTGCGATCGCCTCGCGCCCGCGCTGTGTCGGGATCAGGAGTCTGGACACATGCTCAAGGTCAGATTTTCACGCGTCCCTGTCTCGACCGCTCCCGACCCATCGCCTTCTTTTCAACCTTCCCAGGATCAATCTCGCGACACCCGTCGGAATCGCTCAAGCTCATCAGATCGGTGATGGGTTCTCACGGCACCGCCTCTTCTCAGTCCCAGCTCTTGTTACGCCAACTCTTCGAGAAAGAATCGTCCACCTACACTTATCTTCTCGCGGATGTGTCCCATCCCGATAAACCTGCTGTCGTGAGTCTCCCCTTTTCCCCCCTTGATGTTGAACGCTGACTTTGATATGATCTTGTTATCTCTTGGCTATTGGGATGGGACTCCATGTTCGTCAAATTCTTGAATGGGCAATTGAAACGGGACTCGGCATGATTGTCGGGGACTGGTTGGAATATTTGTGGAATCATTAAGTAATTTCATTTGTGCTTGTTGAATAACAATCCGTGCATTTTGTGGTAGCTGACGGTCAAATTCTATGTTTTGTGTAGTTGATTGACCCGGTAGACAAAACTGTAGATAGGGATCTTTCTGTTGTCGAGGAACTGGGGCTGAAGCTTACATATGCCATGAACACGCATGTACATGCTGATCATGTAACGGGATCTAGTCTCATTAAGGTTCGTTGATTCTTATTATAATGTGCTAGCTGACCTCATGATTGTTATTTCTCTGTCATCTTATTGTTTGCGCTGTCAAATCTTTACTGCAGAGTAAGGTTCCGGAGAGTGAAATCTGTCATCTCAAAAGCCAGCGGTGCAAGCCGATGTTTTGATCGAACATGGCGATAAAATTTACTTTGGAGATCTCTTTCTGGAGGTATGCAGGAACTGCATTTTGTCCCAAAAGAAAATGAGAAGGGAAAAACTATAGTACTAGTTTAAGGATGGTTTAAGTTTGCATCTCTGTAGAACAATATCATCAAGCCTGTTAGTGTCCATGTCCAAGGGTGTCACACTCCTTAAAGGCATTTTAGGCCCTTATTTTTCTTCGGCTACCTATTCAACTCAAAGAAAAGAAAGGACATGGTCAAGTATGCTCTTTAGTTCTGTCATTCTCAGGCATATTTGATTAGTAAAATTCCATAGTCAGTCTTCCTCATTATCCAAGAATTTTAATGAGACAACTGCACTTCCTTAGACTCGTGCTACTCCTGGTCATACATCCGGCTGTGTCACCTATGTGACGGGAGATGGACCTGATCAGCCTCAGCCAAGATGGCGTTCACTGGGGATGCTTTACTAATCCGTGGATGTGGAAGGACAGACTTCCAGGTGAACATTCTAATAAGTGGACGTGAATTGCTGTTTACTAATTTGATGTAAACTTGCAAAAATGAAAGTGATAAAGCCATAGCTAGCAATTTTCTTGGAGTTGATGCTATCTGTATTTTTGTATTTGCTGCTTTTATATCAGTGTTATTGTTCTCAAGTGGACATAAAACGTGACATTCTTTCAAGATTTCACAGATCTACTGACTATTGAACATGAGCAGCAATGAAATAATTCTAAGCCAATTTTAATTTCTTAATCCACCTCTTTCATTTTTCTTGTGGTTAACTAAGCATATGGCGTCGGTCAGTTGTTTCCTAGATGAATTTCTATGTTCAGCCAGCTGATTTAAGTGAACTTCGCCATGTTTAGCCCCCCCAACTCCAGAAAGGAGGAGAGAGACAGAAGTATCCAAAAGTTGGTTTTAGATGGGGTAATGATGCGTCATTAGATCATGAATGAAAGGCAGAGTTAGGTTTTGCGTTTTCTTTATGATATTCTTGAACTCCCATTCAAGTCCTGGTCAAGCGTGTATCTTTTGCCTAACAAACCAGCCTTTGATGCGGAAAATATGCAGAGTGGAAATTCAGAACAGCTGTACAAGTCAGTGCATTCCCAGGTAAGGACGATAAATGTTTCCTGTTGATGGATGTTACACATTTTGTGTGAATGAGTTGGGACTTGAGCCTCACATTTGAGCTTTTACTCAACAATGTATGAAGTGTTTTGGCCATCTTATTGTACACTAACATTAAGGCTGTTGTTGATCAGATCTTTTCGCTGCCAAAGGATACATATATCTATCCAGCTCATGACTACAAAGGGATTCACGGTAAGGGAACAAAAGGAACTTTTTTTTTCTTGTTGATACTTCGCTTCTAGCTTCTTAAACCAATAACGTGTTGACTTCAGGTGAGTACTGTTGGAGAGGGGAGATGCTTTACAATCTTAAGCCTGACGAAAGATGAGGTAATTCTTTCAGCTGAGTAGCTGCTTCCTGTTTGTTCTTCCTGTGTTATACCTACAAATTGTTTCTGTGCTATTATGCCTAATGGCCTAAGCATAGAAGATCGGTTTCAAATTCAAATAAACCTATGTCAACATCCATGACTAATCATTGTAATTTAGAGATTCATAAGATCAGACAGACAGCATAGCAACAAGCACTTGAAAAACACTGGATTTGTATCAGTTCAAACATGCAAATGATTTTCTTTACAAGTATAACATGCATCTAAATCATATGCCTTTTCGTTAGTTGACTCATGTTAATGGTCAATCTTTCTTTGCAGGATACTTTCAAAGGGAATCATGGCAAGTAAGTACTGTTCTTATCGGTGGAAATAAAAATGTTTAAATTCCTGCTGTATAAAGTTTGATCTAAGAATCTTTCTAATACCACTGCCTGATATCACCACATTTCTTCTTCCTCTTTGATCAGATCTTAATCTGGCATATCCAAGATGATTGACGTAGCAGTACCGGCAAATTTGGTGTGCGGCTGCAAGATTTGATCCCAAAAAGTTGCTGAACCTTTCCGAAGCTGGATTGCTTGGTTGACAGGAAAGCATCTTAAATGTACATTTTCTCGATGTGCCAGATGAGTTGTGTAATAAAAAAAAGATGCATTCTGTTTGGCAAACAAAAGATGAGTTGTGTAATAAAAAAGATGCATTCTGTTTGGTAAACAAAAGTAGCACGCGTGTACAGGAATGAAGTCGTTGAAACGCATGTGGACATGAATAAGATCGAGCTGAAACTCCCGGAACTTGCGATGTTTGTACTTACCCTTGAACAAATTTTACGAGCTCCTTAGTACCAATCACTGCTTGTTATTGAGATTGTGATTTAATCAAAAGGATTGGCCTGTCGCCAGCGTTGTTTACGAAGAAATACCTAATAGTGATGTAAACTCTTCATCAGAAGTGCTGAGTGTCCATAGTCACAGACTCACAGCTGGAAACTTGCTCTTAACAAGTTTACAGGGCCAAGTTTCTTCTCTTCTAGGCCGGACGCCAGTTGCCAAGTTGGCTGTAAGCAGTTCTGCTTCACAGAAATTTCCTATGCTGTCGTTTCTTGTAACTTGAATATGTAACAGTACAGAAGCATGGTTGCACCATGTATGGCAAACTTTCGTTTGGTGGCGAGGTCCTGCTTCGAGAAATTTCGTTCGGACGTCATGAAATGTTCGTTATTCATTCTGAAAACGACGTTGTAAACAGCACGAAATTACAGGGCGCTGGTGGAGAAGGCAAGACACCGTATTCCTTCGAATAAACAAAAGACGAAAAATAAATACAACCGAGTGAGAGGCGTACCAAGCTGCTGTCGTGCCACCTTCGCCTTTAAGGAAATAAAAATCACGGCAATTATACGCGTCCAGCCAAAAAATGGAGCAGAACCGACTGAATTGACTTGAGTCTATCCTACCCATTTCCGCCTCTCTCTCTCTCTCAAGAGCTCGCACCATTTCTGCACCGAGATCCGTTCTCCTTCTCCAGCAGGCCGCCGTCGCGTACCCTTTTAACGGCCAAAGTCGCCGCGGTTGATCCAAGATGAGCAAGGACGAAGACAGAAACAGGGGCGTCCCGAGCGGCGACTACCAGCACCAGTACGGCACCTTCCAAGGCGTCGCCAACTACCCCCCGCCGAACCCGCCGCACCAGCAGCCGGCGATCGGCTACCCCCAGCCGGCGCCTCCGCCGGGCGCCACCGATCCCTCGGCCCCCCTCCTCCTCCACCTCCCCACTATTACCATCATGGGTATCACACCGTCCCAGGTACAAAGTCGCTTCCTTTGGAATCGCTTGCGAGCAGAGTTAACTTCGGATGTAAAGTTTGAAACGGGGCTGTCGGTGAAAGTTCGATTCAGGGATCATTTTTTTCCGTTGATCCTGGAATTTGGTCGTGGTGCATTTGAAATTTCTGTGTGATCATGATGGAATGCTTCTAGGGAATCTTGGGATTTTGATTGTCTTATGAACTGCCAATATGCTTACCTTTGTCAATTCACTCTAGCATGGAATGATGTATTAATGGATATAGTTTATCCTGTGGGTTAAGTTTTTTTGGCGAAACGTTTTGGCATCCTCATCTTTTGAGACGGTGGATGTATGGGGTGTGGGAGAGGAGTTCATGAAGGTGTTGAAATTTATATGAAATTAATCGGACCAGCACGTTTATCCTCATTTTGGTTGATTTCTTTGAACATTGTGGCTGCTTTAGTGGTCAATCATGCTTATACAGAGAATCATATGTTTTGCCCAATGTGTTGTCCCAGGGCTCTCGGGGTTTAAGTCAAGCCAGATAAAATCCGGAAGCGACTGGTGTCTCGAGTAAAAAATGATGTCTACTCATTATGAATATGGCTCGGATTACGTGTTCACCTTATTTTGAAGTCATAAGTGCTCAGATGCGTTTCCAGTTGTGAATTACGTCTAGATAGGAGCAGCAAGAGGAAGATGAGTAATTTTGCTGGCAAATACTGCTACTGACGGGGTTTTCTTCACTGTAGGTGTTGAAATGATCTGTTGTCTCCTTTTAAACTTGATCAGATTCTGTAGGACTCAAAAATTGGAAAATGTGTCTCTGAAACCTTTCTCCTCGGTCCTCTTTTCACCTTTCTCGGATAGATAACTTATGGGAACAATGAGAACTAAGTATGCCCATATTGATGATTTTACTGATTGCCCTGATGAAACAAAAATGATTGATGATCTTCCATTCTGTATGCTTTGCAACATTTTACTGGGGGAGATTTCATTTCACAGAATTTTTTTTTCAGGTTATGCTGTTGCTGAAGGAAGACCAGTAAGAGAATCACGGCTGCCTTGCTGTGGCATTGGAGTTGGATGGTTTCTGTAAGTTACTTTCTTTACTCGTGGGTTGGATTTCACGTATTGGCTAGTGCATAGCCAACTGCAAAGCATGATGGAGTCAACAGTCCCTATAACTACAAGGACTGCATGACAATTGTTTAGCCTGGATGTAGCAGATTCTTATGCTTCATGAGTTCAACATTTGTATATTTTGTGATTCTTATTAGTACCTGGCCTTCAAGTTTGAAACCAGAGAAATCCCATGTGATGGTTCTTTTACCGAAATCTGAGCCTTATATTCATCATAATTTCGATAAGTTTAAGATCATCAGCTAATTTAGGATGTCTGCTTTGTTGAAGGTTTATCCTTGGCTTCTTCCTTGGTGCCATCCCTTGGTACATTGGACTACTTCTTCTTGTCTGCGGAAGGATAGACTACCGGGAAAAGCCTGGATATATTGCTTGTACAATTGCTGTAAGTCTCTATCTTTCTTCATTCACAAAATTAACTACATTCACTTGTTTGTTACTTCCGGGTAATTTATATGTCATGCCCCTACCCTCTGTTGTGTGCTTATGCACTCAGGTGTGCATACTGGCACCTATAGTTGTCTGCCTTTGTTGTACTCTGTAGAATTAATATTGTCATTTGTCTTACTATGTACCTCTTCCATCAGAGCAGTTCAGTAATACATCACATACGTTATTGACTTCTCTCCTTGTCCAAAAACGTGTCTCATGTACAGCTGCATATATGGTTCTTTCTGTCCGAATATACCACGTAACATGTTAATTGAGGAAGCCTCTACTGTCTTCTAGCTGATCTTTGTCCGGCCCTCTAATGACTTCTTATTCCTGGCAATGCCTATGTTAGTTTATCCTCTAAAATGAAATCCATGTTCCTGTTGATATTGAACTTCAGGACTGCAGAGTAAATGCTTTGCTATATGATTTTCTTGAGTATGGAAAAAGTTTGTCTGGCACATTCCTTCATATATAGATCTTTTGTATGCATCTCTAAACCTCTGTATTTATGAGCCATTTTGAATCCTGGCCTTGCTTTTCATTACATCCTCTCTTACATGTACGTGTTCAATTCATTTTGTGACGGACAAAAACTGAAAATTCCTGCAATGACCATATGCAGGCAATCTGGCAACAATTGCAATTGTCCTTGGTGTCACGAGAGAAGCCGATGATTGGTAACATCATAGCAAATGGCCTTAGTAGGTATCTGAAAATGGCATGGTTCATGTGATCTAGCTGGTGACTACATGAACAGATGGGGCCATCACGTTATCAATCGTAATTAATCACAAATTTTCCTTCTGTCTGATGAGCAAGGAAAACAGCATGATTGTGTTGGTCCGAGAAGTCCATGTTTTGGAATCATTCCTAGTCTTCAAGGATAGTTTTTGTGGAATTAAGAACAAGGTTATCCTGTCTTTTTAGTTGGCGAGCCTCATGACGTATGTATATAATCGTTGCTGTGACTATACCTGCGATGTTTCTTTGAAATGTTATATTGTGAAGCTAGATCTGATGGTCAATACTTTCCTTTTCATATATATATGGGTCCACATCAATATTTAAAAATGAAATGATAATAAAGATTTTTTTGGGGAGCACTTCAATCCATATTGAAACGAAACGAGTTTTTTCTCATCACTTTGAATGAAAATGAATAATATATATATATATATATATATATATATATATATATATATATTTAATTGACTCCTTCAATCTCGACGATTAAATAATAAAAGATTATTATTATTTCGAGTACGCCGCTATGGTGAAATCGGTAGACACGTTGCTCTTAGAAAGCAGTGCTAGAGCATTTCAGTCCGAGTCCGAGTGGCAGCATGGCATCTTCTAAAACAAATGGAATAATATATATATATATATATATATATATATATATATATATATATGGGTCGAAAATGGTAGATGATATTTGAATATTTTTATCTTGCTCTTTTCGGTGAAGATTCGTGAGTTCTGTGAACTTGACAGTGGACAATGATTGAATATTATGCTCTTATAATCACATCTAGTATCTGCGGCTTAAGGACACAAGCAAGGATTGCCATAAGGTTCAAAGTATCTGCGGCTTAAGGACACAAGCAAGGATTGCCATAAGGTTCAAGTTGTGGATAAAAAAGAAGATCAAAGACAATTTTAGTTCAAGAAATCTATAGGAACTTATGCAAGAATGGAAGTCTCGGACTTTCGACTCAGTGTACATTTCATCGGAAAGAAAATGGCGATACCATTTTAGTTTGATCAAATCATTTTTCATCAAATTGTAAGAACTAGGCCTTGTTTTGGTAGAAAGGAATTGGCTTGGAATGGAATTGTTACTTGAGTGCGATTTTATTGCCTTTTTGTTTCACCAAGGAAAGATGTTGGAGTGCTCCTCCATCGAACAAGGAGAATAGCCAGTCCATGGCTCGACATGGTGTGGCCAAGATGGCTAATCCATTCATGAGCAAAATCATAAAGAAAATTAATTACATATGATTTTGAGCGTGCGCACTATTTTTGTTATATTATCCATTTTAAAGACATTTTAACATGTTCCAATCCAACATATGCAAGCACAAGAAAAGGAATTGCAATATTCTTTCCAAATTCATTTTTTCGAGCAAATATAGGAATGGCAATAAATTGCTCATTTCAGTTTCTTGTTTTATTTCTTTCATGCCTTCTTTTATTTCATTAAGTTATGGGATAATATGTGAACATAGATGTTTTCTTGAGAGGAAATAAAAAAATAGGGAAATTTGCGGTGTTAAATGTTGTTGCTCCATGAAACTTAATCATGAAGTTATGGTCCGTGGATGCAAAATGAAAGAGCCGAATCTGTTTGGCTACCGAGGAGTCAAGATCACCTTGCTTTCCAAGCAAACAGCATCCTTTTTTTTTGGGTCGAAGTAGCAAAATGCTAATCGAAAAGACGGTTTTCTAGAAGTCCGAGACATGGTGATTATGAATTGTCGTCGAACCGCTTTTGACAAGGCGTCATTGACTACGTCTGCCTTTTGGCTGTGCGGGGCCGACGCTGAACCATCTTCGGTCAAATGCCAAATGCCAGCGCGCGCGCTCCTACATACGCAGGGGGATGATGTTTTACTGGGGAAATTTTTAGCGTTCGAGATTTTAACGAAAGAATTATCAAAAAAGTCCTAAACTTATTGTAATTGTGCCAATTCAATCCTAAATTTTTTAGCCAATTTAATCCTAAACCTTTTATAATTATGTCAATTTAGTCCATCCGGCCAAAATTGGCTTCCGGCCTGACGCCGATATGGACGCCGGCGGGGGACAGGCTGGCGACGATGTCGACGTGGCAATTTTTTAATTTTTTAAAAAAATTGAATTTTTTAATTTTTTTTCTTTTGTTTTTCACACCTTCCTCCTCCCAGCCGGCTGGCGCCGGCCGAGGCGAGGGCCGGTGGGTGAGGGCCGGGGCCGAGGTCAACCTCGCCGGACAGCTGGCGAGGGCAAGGCCCCGCGAGATCTGGCAAAGTCAACCTCACCTGGCCGTGGCGAGGGCGAGGCCTTGCCGATCCGGCGGCCTCGGTCTCGCAAGGGTGGGTAGAGACGGGGAGGGAGAGAGAGACTCGAAGAGAAGAAGTGGCGAGCGGGAGGCGGTCGCCGAATCGAGGCGGGGAGAGGGAATCGAGGGGAGGCGGAGCCGAGCCGAGGAGACGACCCCCGAACGCCCTCGCGCACCGCGACGAAGAAGATGTCCCTCCACCGATTCCCCGATTCACCCCACTTTGGAATGAACGGCTCGACTTGATTCCGACTACCGCAAGGCTCTTAGATTCCGTCAGGCCGAACCTCGGCTCGTCAATATCGGCGTCCGCTTGCAACCGGGAGTGATGCGAGCTTGACGTCCCTCGGACCGGCCCTCGGTCGGGCGTCCGTCATCCCCCTCGGCCTGGCTTCGCCTCCCCCGATTCCTCTCCCCGCCCGTTGACCGCCTCCCCGCCTCTGCCTAGCCTTGGCGTAGGGCGAGACGCCCGACCGGGCGGGGCCTCGCCTTGCCGGGGTCGGCGAGGCGGACTCGACAAGATTTGGCGGGGCCTCGCCCTCGCTAGTAGTCGGCGAGGTTGACCTCATCGGGCCTCAGCTTCAGGTTGGCAGGGCGAGCCTCGCCAATGGCGGCGGGACCGACTCGCCGGCCCTCGCTTCGCCGGCAGGGAGGAAAGAGAAGGTGTGAAAAAAAAGAATTAAAAAATATTCAAAAATTAAAAATTCGATTTTTTTTAAATTTTAAAATTGCCATGTCAACGTTCGCGGCCGGTTGTCTCGCCAGCCGTCCACATTAGCGCCGGCTGGCCAATTTTGACCGAATGGACTAAATTGGCACATTATAAAATGTTTAGGGATTTAAATTGGCCAAAAAAAAAAAAATTATGACCGAATTGGCACAATTGCAATATATTTAGGACTTTTTTGGTAATTCTCCCAGATTTTAACTCCACTCATCTTTCTTGCCCCCACGATACATAATTTGATGCGTCGAGCTAAATCGCACTGCGTTTTGGGTTTTATATCCATTCTATTAGCCATCTCCAAACTGACTTTTAAAAAGATTGAAAACAAGAATTTAAAATATTACATAATTCTTTTAAGATTTATAAACATTCAAATTAGCGAAATGAAATGATTTAGAGTGATTTTTTTTTTTTTTCAAATCATGCCATCTTGCACCTACCCTTTTGGCCTTAAAGCATTAGGGGATTGATGTTTCTGAGGAAATTGTCAGTGTTTGAGATTTTGATTCGATCGTCTTTCTTATCCATTACGAAGCATGATTTTATATCCATACGGTAGGCCATCTCCAAATAGCTTATGTCAAACCCATGAAAAAGCTTGAAAACAATAATTTAAAATATATTTACATAATGTTTTTTTTTTAAGATTTATAAACATTCAAATTAACGAAATGAAATGATTTGGAGTGTTTTTTTTTTTTTTACTTTTTTTCAAATCATGCCACCTCGCACCGACCCTTTTAGCCTTTTATATAATGTAGAATGCTTAAAAACTTCAAAAATTGCTTTACATTGATGTGTCAAGGCACATGTAATTCTTCCACAATTATTTAAAATATATATTTGAATTTTAAATTTTAATGAAAAAGTAAGAAAAAGTTACTTTTAACTTGTTAGAATTGGCAATGAACAAACTCTGATATATTCATACATTTCAAGGAAAACTAAACGGCAATGGATCCTTTTTCAATTCTTGTACCATAACTTGATAAGTGTCCTTACTATCTATAGTGATGGTTGAATGGCACGAGTTAATGTTTCTAGAACATGAGATCGTGAGTTCAGGTATATGCTCATTAGTAATTCGGGTGTTATGCTGGGGAGTTGAGGTAAAAGGACTCACCCACCTTAACTCAATATGTCACTAGTGGTGCTGAGTGAAGATTCCTTCAGAATCTTCAACCGAGAATTTTTCAATTGGTGCCATAATAATGTCTGGAGAAAGTATCCATAATGGTTGTGCTTCTCGACTCGTTTGGGACTCTATATGGAATGGTTGAAATATATGGAAAGCTATCTTTGGTCTTATAGAACGATGCAAAACAATTTGCTTCAAGGCAATGTGTGAAATTTGAAGCTCTCACTTTTCAATATCCTAAAATCTTGATTTTATGTCAAATGATGCTTATATAGAATGATCGAGGCATTCGTATTAGGCCTCCTTTTATGCCAAAAAAGAGCGATAACTAATGTAAAACGTGATCCATCCATAATTTCGAATGGTCATGATTCAACCATTTTATGTAGCAAGTAATGCTAGAGATACCAAAATTCGTATACTAAATAAATCTATGAAATTACACGGAAAACGGTAAGTGATTATTTAAGTTAGTGGATTCATTTAAGCACTTTGAAAATTTATTGGACATTAACAAGGAAAACGATGGTTAGTTTTGGTAGTGGGGAGTTTGTCATTTATTACACCAATGGTAGGTGTAATCTAAATTTCAAGTTTTCAACCGACAAAACTTAATTACAAGTCACAAAATAGATAATTACTTCGTCCTGTAATCAAATGTACTCATAATTTTAGTAAGGCTGGCTATGAAAATCAAGTCTAACTCCCCCCAAAAAAGGAAAAAGACTCCTTTGCAGTTCTCTTTGCAATATTTGTGCTTGGTTTGGATAGAAACACTAGTTTGCTTGGAGGTCACGTTCTCCAGTTTTCTTTGACCTTCAATTACGTGGCATGTGATGAGCATCCGAGCACACGTCAAAAGGGGAAAAGGGAGAAGAAAAGCAAATTGATAATGAACACTTATTTCTCATAGATTTTTCTTTTCAAATGCTTCTGGACTATTTTCTCATAGATTTCTCGTAGATTTTTCTTTTCTCAATGGCGACACATTCTAGTCAAAGGCCACATGGGGATGCAACGTGGAAATAGGCGGTTTGGCAACTTCAAAGAATCTTACCTTGAAATCGACAAGGATGAGTCAAGATGGAAAGAACAATGAAATTACAAGAACTTCTGGAAGGAATCTCACCTTGTCCAGTGATTTGTTCCAATGGCAATCCCTATGGACTCATACTCAAAAGTTAAAAAAAAAAAAAAAAAAAAAAAACTTGTCTCCAATGGCATAGGATTTTCTTAGAATATGTAATACAGTAACTTATTTCCAAGAACATGGCGATATTAATTAAGAAACTTATAGTAAAGATCATGCCAAAAACACTTCAGGAGAAGCTCTTCTATATGCTTTTGCAAAACGAGGCTAACCAACGTAATCGATGCACGTACATACCGCATGAACAAGGAACTCGCATTCGGATAACAATGACTCCTTGCCTTATCTTCCTCTATCCCCAGAACGAGCCAAAGTTGCAGCCAGAGAACGAACAAAAGCTAGAAAACAACTGAAACGACAGCCTGTTGCTCTATTCGCAACCGTTCAAGTCGATGTTATATGTTCACTAGGAGATGATAAACTGCAGACAGTCAAACGATATTGCAAAAATTATTTATTAGGCCTAAGTATTTCAAATTTGATACAACACTTGTCAAAGGCTTTTACACCATCACGATGAACAAGATGCGAATCCCAGGTTTTTTCCTTTCTCCAATAACATGCCTTGCCAGCAAAGGAGAGATTCCATCGCCGTTGTGAAATTAGACACTGTACTAGTGTTTAAACCGAATTTTCCAGTGCAAGATCTTATGGGATCTTCATAAGACTTTACTATTTTCAATAATCTGTATATGATTTAATACGTGTGCTATACTCATCGTCGCATTTTGAGCGGTGAATAGACTTTTCTTCTCTTTATTTTGGGTTTTGCTTTCTTTTTTTTCTTTCATTTTTGATTCCAACTCTGGTCACGGTCAAGAAGCTTCTTGGCCAACACACACACGGCTGTGTATGTGCTACGGCTATATAAACACGACACTACACAATCGCCCTTGCCCAACATCAAACCATTGAAGTCTCTCTCTCACAGCAAACAGACAAATAGATACGCACACGCAGAAGAAAAGATGGAGGCATCGATCCAGTCAATTGGGCTAGCAATGGTTCTGGCCGTTCTGACCACATGGGCATGGAGGGTGGTGAACTGGGTGTGGGTGAGGCCGAAAAGGCTCGAGAGGCTCCTGAGACAGCAGGGCCTCTCCGGCAAACCCTACACCTTCCTGTTCGGTGACCTCAAGGAGAACTCGCGGTTGCTCACAGAGGCCAACTCCAGCCCATCGCCATCTCCGATGACATCAAGCCTCGTCTCTTCCCTTTCTTGCATCAATCTTCCCAAACATATGGTATGCACTTCTTCATAGTATCACTCCGTGTGGCACTTATATTTTCCTTTTAATTAACACTCGCTTGGTTTCATCCTTTGGTCGAAGCTGTTGCTGATGGAGTTTCAGAACATTTGAATATACTATTCTTTATCTTGGAAATTCATACTTCCCCGTTTTGCCTTTTTGCAACCAAAGATGTTAATGCATCTCAATTCCTTTAAATAATTGCTTATTTTGATATGCACACAATAAGGACATCTTACCTTACAAAAGCGACATTAAATAAAACTTGCATGTGACCGTGTCGTGTGACAGCAGACCATGTATTTCATTTTTGCACTGTGGCTCTTACCAAGTGCATTGCAGGCAAAGACTCGTTCATGTGGATAGGACCAACACCGAGAGTGCGCATAACGAACCCCGAACAACTAAAGGAGATCTTCTCCAAGATAAACGACTACCCCAAGCTAGCCTCCAGTCCCCTGGTGAAGTTGCTCGGGGATGGACTCGTGAATCACGAGGGCGAGAAATGGGCACGGCACAGAAAGATCATCAATCCAGCATTCCACATGGAGAAGTTGAAGGTACATGAAACTATTCCCTGGTCAACTGAATTGAACCCACACACATTGACGCCTCAGGATTTCTCTTTAAATCCTCCTTTGCTTTTGGTCTGTTGCTTTTGC
The DNA here is from genome assembly GCF_016545825.1 of Eucalyptus grandis. NCBI lineage: Eukaryota > Viridiplantae > Streptophyta > Magnoliopsida > Myrtales > Myrtaceae > Eucalyptus > Eucalyptus grandis. Next base: position 30,978,114 of record NC_052612.1, read on the forward strand.
AGCTTATGTTGCCCGCATTTTATTCAAGTTGCACTGACATGGTTGGTAGATGGGAAAAATTGGTATCAGTAGAGAGATCCTGTGAGATCGACGCATGGGTCGACCTTCAAAATTTGACCCGTGAGGTGATCTCTCGAACAGCGTTTGGCAACAGCTTCGAAGAAGGCAAAAGGATCTTCGAACTTCAGGGGAACAAGCCCAGCTCGCGTTAATAGCCCTTCAATCGGTCTACATACCTGGCTGGAGGTAAAATCGTTCATCATCCGTAAGCTAATTGAATCTAAATGAGCTTATGGCTTTACAATCATGACATTCTAAAAAAATCCAACTATTTGATTCAATGTTTCGCAGGTTTGTGCCAACTAAGATGAACAGGAGGATGAAGAGCATAGATAAGGAAGTGCGGGCTCTGCTCATGGACATCATCCAGAAGAGAAAGCAATAAGGAAGGGGAAGCTGCTGGCGATGATCTGCTGGGGCTGTTGCTGGAGTCAAACATGAAGGAGAATGTCGGGATGAGCCTTCACGATGTGATCGAGGAGTGCAAGCTTTTCTACATCGCCGGACAAGAGACGACTTCGGTCTTGCTGGTTTTGGACCATGGTCTTGTTGGAGTGTGCACTGGATTGGCAAGCACGAGCTAGGAGGAGGTCCTCCGAATCTTCGGAAGGGAAACCTGACCTGACGGCTTAAGCCACCTCAAGATTGTAAGTTCAATGCTCTTTTCCTCTTTTTTGAGAATGGGACTCATAATAGGTCCGATCTAGAGAGTTCTTCACAATTTTATCACATGACACATGATGATCATTCTATAATTACTGGATGCGATTTTCCGATCCTTAGTAGATGAAATGTTTGTCTAAAAATAATATTTATCCTATGAAGATGAACACGACAATGAACTGACAGGAAAATTTCTTTGCACACTTGAATTGAACTTGATTTCCTCTCGACACAAGAACCTGATTTTTGGACAATAGCCTCATGTCCCTTTTTCTGGATAAATTACAATATATTTCCGTCTCTTCGAGAATATTGATATCATTCCAGCATCGTGATCGTTCATAGATGCTCCTACGTGCGCATCTCTACCATATGAATTCTTCTAAGAATTTGTCGCAATCAGGTCACAATGATCTTAAATGAGGTGTTGAGGCTATATCCACCGTTGACTGAGCTGTGGCGGAAGGTTCCTACTGAAACAAACTCAGGGAAGCTGACCATACCGCCGGAAGTCCAGCTCTTAATGCCGACACTCCTCATCCACCATGATAAAGAACTTTGGGGCGAGGATGCCGAGGAGTTCAAGCCAGAGAGGTTTGCCGAGGGAGTGTCCAAGGCCACCAAAAACCAAGTCTCCTTCTTTCCATTCGGATGGGGCCCTCGTATATGCATCGGCCAAAACTTCGCGTTGATAGAGGCAAGATGGCGCTTTCCATGATTCTTCAGCAGTTCACGTTCGAGCTCTCTCCATCTTATGCGCATGCTCCTTCTAATGTCCTCATCCTCCAGCCACGATATGGTGTTCAGGTCATCTTGCGCAAGGCAAACTAAAAGTTACAGATCAGGGTGACATGTAGTGTAGACAAATACGTGGATAGATATAATGTCACACTACACCATTTTCGAAAGTTTGTATGTTGTTGTTTAAGAATAGAAATTTAGTGTTCGTAAACGTAATCAAATGGCCTCTTAACTAAGTGACTGGTTATTTTAGTTTAATAACAGCAAGACGCTGGATGTATCTGAATCTTCCTTTCAGAAAAACCCCAGTAGATGATAAGCTATGCCTTTTCCTAGTGCTGTAATAAACCCGTTTATTTCTTTTCAGATACTGATCTGGCCAATGACCAGTAAAGATGGCTTTATTATCCCTATTCTTCAGATTTTAACGTGCACTAGAGGATACAAAATTGAACCACATTTCTCCACAAGGAGAAGAACCACACCAGCTTTATTTTTGTGCTAGAGACCTTTAACTGCTTCGTCCAAAGCAAATGGAGCCATTGCCGTTAGTGAAAGTTTGATTCGGGGATAATTTTCGTTGATCCTGGAATTTGGTCTGCTACATGGGAATTTCTATGAGATCTTGATGAAATTCTTGTAGGGAATCATTGGATTTTAATTTTGTCTTACGAACTGCTATCTTTGCTAATTCGCTCTAGCATGGGATGATGTGTCACGGATATTTCTTAAAATAAAAAAAGTCATTTTCCATTTCTTTCTTTTGCCTTGTCTTTTTCAAATAATTTCCTATTCAATTCTATTGAAAACACAAAAAGTTAAACGGTGACTTTTATGTTAACTTATTGGTCAATCCATTGATCAAAAGTCAATTACGAATCAAGTTGGCTTTTTACACAAAAAAGATTATAAAAATGATTCTAATTTCACTCTAGCCAAGTTAGTTTTCAAAAATTTCAAAGATTTAACCCAAAATGTTGAAGTTAAAAGCCAATCATATATTTGATATTTGGATATAGGAAAACCAAGCTAATAAACTAAAGAAATTCAAGTTGATTAAAATTTAATTTCACGAATTAAAGTTCATTTTTTCCATTAAACCTCGATTCATTTTATAGCATAAAAGTCATGACATCAATTCAAAGTCAATTAAGATACAATAGGTTACCCTAGGTATGAACAATTAATTGAATAAGTGCCTCGCAATATTACTTGAATTCAATTTCGATTAATTTGTGATTTCGATCAAGAAATTATATGAAATTGCCCAATTTGGCCTAAAAAGTCCAATTGCATGTACCCATAATGCAGGTCCATTATTTTTCGTGTTAATTAAGTAATTAGGTCAATATAAAATAACCGAATTGCATTTATATGGTTTAATTAGCTTGCTTTATTTAGAATCGTGCCATTTTCCTCTAATTGAACAAGTTTTCTTTCCAATTTGATCCTTGAGGGTCTAAATTACATAAAATTTAGGACTTCAGCCAAGATGTGAGACGTCATTGAATCAATCAACTAGCATGCATCATTCCCAAGACCGATCGGTTCGATACGATCTTGTTTTTGAGGTGGAATT